>NC_088231.1:32030169-32075169 GCF_036934945.1 Oncorhynchus masou masou | reverse complement strand
GACAACACTGTTAGGACCAGGGTCCTATAGGACAACATTGTTAGGACCAGGGTCCTATAAGACAGCACTGTTAGGACCAGGGTCCTATAGTACAACACTGTTAGGACCAGGGTCCTATAAGACAACACTGTTAGGACCAGGGTCCAATAAGACAACACTGTTAGGACCAGGGTCCTATAGGACAACATTGTTAGGACCAGGGTCCTTTAGGACAACACTGTTAGGACCAGGGTCCTATAGGACAACACTGTTAGGACCAGGGTCCTTTAGGACAACACTGTTAGGACCAGGGTCCATATCACAACACTGTTAGGACCAGGGTCCTATAGGACAACACTGTTAGGACCAGGGTCCTATAGGACAACACTGTTAGGACCAGGGTCCTATAGTACAACACTGTTAGGACCAGGGTCCAATAAGACAACACTGTTAGGACCAGGGTCCAATAAGACAACACTGTTAGGACCAGGGTCCTATAGGACAACACTGTTAGGACCAGGGTCCAATAAGACAACACTGTTAGGACCAGGGTCCAATAAGACAACACTGTTAGGACCAGGGTCCTATAGGACAACACTGTTAGGACCAGGGTCCTATAGGACAACACTGTTAGGACCAGGGTCCTATAAGACAACACTGTTAGGACCAGGGTCCATATCACAACACTGTTAGGACCAGGGCCCTCTAGGACAACACTGTTAGGACCAGGGCCCTATAGGACAACACTGTTAGGACCAGGGTCCTATAGGACAACACTGTTAGGACCAGGGTCCTATAGGACAACACTGTTAGGACCAGGGTCCAAGACAACACTGTTAGGACCAGGGTCCTGTAGGACAACACTGTTAGGACCAGGGTCCTATAGGACAACACTGTTAGGACCAGGGTCCTATAGTTAGGACCAGGGTCCTATAGGACAACACTGTTAGGACCAGGGTCCAATAAGACAACACTGTTAGGACCAGGGTCCTATAGGACAACACTGTTAGGACCAGGGTCCATATCACAACACTGTTAGGACCAGGGTCCATATCACAACACTGTTAGGACCAGGGTCCTATAGGACAACACTGTTAGGACCAGGGCCCTCTAGGACAACACTGTTAGGACCAGGGTCCATATCACAACACTGTTAGGACCAGGTTCTTATAGGACAACACTGTTAGGACCAGGTTTCTATAGGACAACACTGTTAGGACCAGGGTCTTATAGGACAACACTGTTAGGACCAGGGTCCTATAGGACAACACTGTTAGGACCAGGGTCCATATCACAACACTGTTAGGACCAGGGTCCAATAAGACAACACTGTTAGGACCAGGGTCCTATAGGACAACACTGTTAGGACCAGGGTCCATATCACAACACTGTTAGGACCAGGGTCCTATAGGACAACACTGTTAGGACCAGGGTCCTATAGGACAACATTGTTAGGACCAGGGTCCTATAAGACAGCACTGTTAGGACCAGGGTCCTATAGTACAACACTGTTAGGACCAGGGTCCTATGAGACAACACTGTTAGGACCAGGGTCCAATAAGACAACACTGTTAGGACCAGGGTCCTATAGGACAACATTGTTAGGACCAGGGTCCTTTAGGACAACACTGTTAGGACCAGGGTCCTTTAGGACAACACTGTTAGGACCAGGGTCCATATCACAACACTGTTAGGACCAGGGTCCTATAGGACAACACTGTTAGGACCAGGGTCCTATAGGACAACACTGTTAGGACCAGGGTCCATATCACAACACTGTTAGGACCAGGGTCCAATAAGACAACACTGTTAGGACCAGGGTCCATATCACAACACTGTTAGGACCAGGGCCCTCTAGGACAACACCATTAGGACCAGGGTCCTATAGGACAACACTGTTAGGACCAGGGTCCAATAAGACAACACGGTTAGGACCAGGGTCCTATAGGACCACACTGTTAGGACCAGGGTCCTTTAGGACAACACTGTTAGGACCAGGGTCCTATAGGACAACACTGTTAGGACCAGGGTCCTATAGGACAACATTGTTAGGACCAGGGTCCTATAGGACAACACTGTTAGGACCAGGGCCCTCTAGGACAACACCATTAGGACCAGGGTCCATATCACAACACTGTTAGGACCAGGGTCCTATAGGACAACACTGTTAGGACCAGGGTCCTTTAGGACAACACCATTAGGACCAGGGCCCTATAAGACAACACTGGTAGGACCAGGGTCCTTTAGGACAACACTGTAAGGACCAGGGTCCTTTAGGACAACACTGTTAGGACCAGGGCCCTCTAGGACAACACCATTAGGACCAGGGTCCATATCACAACACTGTTAGGACCAGGGTCCTATAGGACAACACTGTTAGGACCAGGGTCCTTTAGGACAACACCATTAGGTCCAGGGCCCTATAAGACAACACTGTTAGGACCAGGGTCCTATAAGACAACACTGTTAGGACCAGGGTCCTATGGAACAACACTGTTAGGACCAGGGTCCTATAGGACAACACTGTTAGGACCAGGGTCCTATAGGACAACACTGTTAGGACCAGGGTCCTTTAGGACAACACTGTTAGGACCAGGGTCCTATAGGACAACACTGTTAGGACCAGGGTCCTTTAGGACAACACCATTAGGTCCAGGGCCCTATAAGACAACACTGTTAGGACCAGGGTCCTATAAGACAACACTGTTAGGACCAGGGTCCTATAGGACAACACTGTTAGGACCAGGGTCCTTTAGGACAACACTGTTAGGACCAGGGTCCTATAGGACAACACTGTTAGGACCAGGGTCCTATAGGACAACACTGTTAGGACCAGGGTCCTTTAGGACAACACTGTTAGGACCAGGGTCCTATAGGACAACACTGTTAGGACCAGGGTCCTTTAGGACAACACTGTTAGGACCAGGGTCCTTTAGGACAACACTGTTAGGACCAGGGTCCTATAGGACAACACTGTTAGGACCAGGTTTATATAGGACAACACTGTTAGGACCAGGGTCCTTTAGGACAACACTGTTAGGACCAGGGTCCTATAGGGCAACACTGTTAGGACCAGGGTCCTTTAGGACAACACCATTAGGACCAGGGCCCTCTAGGACAGCACTGTTAGGACCAGGGTCCTATAGGACAACACTGTTAGGACCAGGGTCCTATAGGACAACACTGTTAGGACCAAGGTCCTTTAGGAGAACACTTTTCTCCCTCTAGCTGGAACAATAGTCTGCAACACAGGCATGTTTAGTTCCCGACCAACAACACACACCCTAACCCCTCCTCCCTCTCTCCTCCATCTGTCCTCTCTCCTTTCTCCCTCTCCACATCTCTCTACTCTGTCTCTCTTATCCTTGTCTCTCTCCTCCCTCTCTCCTTTCTCCCTAGTCTCTCCTCTCTTCTCCCTCTCTCTCCGTTCTCCCTCTCTCCTCTCTATATCTCTCTACTCCCTCTCTCTCATCCTTGTCTCTTTCTCTCCTCCCTCTCTCCTACCTCTCTCTCTCTCTTTCTCTCTTTCTCTCTCTCTCTCTCTCTCTCTCTCATCCTCTCGCTCTCTCTCTCTCTTTCATTCTTGTCTCTTCTCTCTCCTTCCTGTATCTTTCTCTCTCCTCCCTCTCTCTCCTCTCTCTCTCTCATCCTCGTCTCTCTCTCTCTCTCTCTCTCTCTCTCTCTCTGTCATCCTTGTCTCTTATCTCTCCTCCCTTTCTCTCTCCTCCCTTTCTCTCTCGCTCTCTCTCCTCCCTCTCTCTCATCCTTCTCTCTTTCTCTCTCTCTCTCTCTCATCCTTCTCTCTTTCTCTCTCTCTCTCTCCCCTCCCTCTCTCTCCTCCCTTTCTCTCTCGCTCTCTCTCCTCCCTCTCTCTCATCCTTCTCTCTTTCTCTCTCTCTCTCTCTCTCTCATCCTTCTCTCTTTCTCTCTCTCTCTCTCCCCTCCCTCTCTCTCCTCCCTTTCTCTCTCGCTCTCTCTCATCCTTCTCTCTTTCTCCTCCCTCTCTCTCATCCTTCTCTCTTTCTCTCTCTCTCTCTCCCCTCCCTCTCTCTCCTCCCTCTCTCTCATCCTTGTCTCTTCTCTCTCCCCCCTCTCTCATCCTTCTCTCTTTCTCTCTCTCTCTCTCTCCTCCCTCTCTCTCCTCTCTCTCTCTCATCCTCGTCTCTCTCTCTCTCTCTCTCTCTCTCTCTCTCTGTCATCCTTGTCTCTTATCTCTCCTCCCTTTCTCTCTCCTCCCTTTCTCTCTCGCTCTCTCTCATCCTTCTCTCTCATCCTTCTCTCTTTCTCCTCCCTCTCTCTCATCCTTCTCTCTTTCTCTCTCTCTCTCTCCCTCCCTCTCTCTCCTCCCTTTCTCTCATCCTTGTCTATACTCTGTCCTTCATGTCTCTCCAGGCCATGCCAGAACAGTAGCGTTCCTGTCCCACGGTGGTCTGAACAGTATCTATGAAGCGATGTACCACGGTGTGCCTGTCGTGGGCCTACCTCTGTTTGGGGACCACTACGACACTATGACCCGGGTGGAGGCTAAGGGGATGGGCATCATGGTTCACTGGAAGAGTATGACAGAGGAGGAGCTGTACCAGGCACTGGCCACTGTTATCAACAATAACAAGTACATGAACACACACACACACACACACACCGTGTGGTACTGCAACACACTCAGTTCAGTTCTGGTGTCACTACTGCTATCTGGTGTCTAAGTGTGGTACTGCATCACACTCAGTTCAGTTCTGGCTCACTACTGCACCACACTCAGTTCAGTTCTGGCTCACTACTGCACCACACTCAGTTCAGTTCTGGCTCACTACTGACATCTGGTGTCTCAGTGTGGTACTGCACCACACTCAGTTCAGTTCTGGTGTCACTACTGCTATCTGGCGTCTAAGTGTGGTCACTACTGCCATCTGGTGTCTCAGTGTGGTACTGCATCACACTCAGTTCAGTTCTGGCTCACTACTGACATCTGGTGTCTCAGTGTGGTACTGCACCACACTCAGTTCAGTTCTGGCTCACTACTGACATCTGGTGTCTCAGTGTGGTACTGCACCACACTCAGTTCAGTTCTGGTGTCACTACTGCTATCTGGCGTCTAAGTGTGGTCACTACTGCCATCTGGTGTCTCAGTGTGGTACTGCATCACACTCAGTTCAGTTCTGGCTCACTACTGCACCACACTCAGTTCAGTTCTGGCTCACGACTGTTGTCTGTGGTGTCAGTGTGGTACTGCAACACACTCACTGCACTGAATGCAATTTACATCAACACACACACCCTCTGTTTTTAACTGTGTGTGTGTGTGTGTGTGTGTGTGTGTGTGTGTGTGTGTGTGTGTGTGTGTGTGTGTGTGTGTGTGTGTGTGTGTGTGTGTGTGTGTGTCTAGGTATCGTCAGCGTGCCCAGGTGCTCTCTTCCATCCATAAGGACCAACCAGGTCACCCGGTGACAAGAGCTGTCTATTGGATAAACTACATCCTCCGTCACCATGGCGCCAACCACTTACGATCCTCTGTCTACACTGTCCCCACCTACCAGTACTTCCTATTGGACGTTGTGCTGGTCGTAGGGGCGGGGCTGGCCCTGATTGGCTACCTGTTTTACAGGATAGCAGCGCTACTAAGGTCAAAGGTTAAGGTTCAGGAGCGGGGGGGAGAGGTGACCCACGGTGACGGCAACGACAAGGCAAACGGACATTGCCATAGCAACGGAGCGGTCGCTAATGGGAAGCACAAACGTAACGGAGCGCCGGTGAAGAACGACAAGAAGCAGAAGTAAAGGGGGCGGAGACTCTGTTCTGGGGTCAGAGGTCGGAGAGGAAGCTGATCCTACTGTAGAGATTTAGGGTTTAGGGGAGAACAGAACACTCCTCGTTCTGGGAGACTGCAGAAAGACAGGGATGAGATGTGTGCGTGTGTGTGTGTTTGTGTGTGGTTCGTTTCGTGGGGAGGGAGGAGGGTTTACAACCAATGCTTACAAAACAACAACAATCACCAAGGAGCTGGAAAGTCCAAAAGTCCCCTCCCTCTCCCCCTCCTCTCTTTCTTCCTCTCTCTCTCTCTCCTCTCCTCCTCTCTCTCTCTCTCTCTCTCTCTCTCTCCCCCTCTCTCCTCTCCTCCCCTCTCTCTCTCTCCTCTCCTCTCTCTTTCTCTCCCCTCTCTCCTCTCTCTCTCTCTCCCCTCTCTCCTCTCCCCCTCTCTCTCTCTCCTCTCCTCTCTCTCCCTCTCCCCTCTCCCCTCTCTCCCTCCTCTCTTTCTTCCTCTCTGTCTCCCCTCCTTCCTCTCCTCCCCTCTCTCCTCCCCTCTCTCCCCCTCTCTCCTCTCCTCCCCTCTCTCCTCTCCTCTCTCTCTCCCCCTCTCTCCTCTCCTCTCTTTTTCTCTATCTGTCTCTCTCTCTCCCTCTCTCTCCTCTCCTCCTCTCTTTTTTCCTCTCTGTCTCCTCTCCTCCCCTCTCTGCTCTCCTCCTCTCTTTCTCTCTGTCTCTCTCTCCTCTCCTCCTCTCTCTCTCTCTCTCCCCCCTCTCCTCTCCTCTTCTCTCTCTCCCCCTCTCTCTCTCTCCTCTCCCTCCTCTCTCTCTCCCCCTCTCTCCTCTCCTCCCCTCCCCTCTCTCCCTCCTCTCTTTCTTCCTCTCTGTCTCCCCTTCTTCCTCTCCTCCCCTCTCTCCCCCCCTCCCTCCTCTCCTCCTCTCCTCTCTCGTCTCATCTCTGGAATGGAAGGATGAAGAAGAGGGTCTCTGAACAACACCAACTATGTTAAACTATGTGTTTTTGAAGGAGTTTTTGAAGGAGAATCGCTGCTCACCAAGCGACTGTGGTTAAACATGTATTTATTATGTATAACAACAACACGCTAAGCCATTCTTTAATCAGATTATATTTTATTTATTTTATTTCACTCATCAATCAGTTAAACTGCAGTGTACAGTACATCCTAACAGGGTTTGAACGATACCAGATGTTATGTTGGTAAGATATACAGTATAATTAGATATAATATCTGTCTCTCTGTCTGTCTGCTTCCCTCATTCCCTCTATACTGTCCCTAATAGCCCCAAACCCTTATTCCCTCTATACTGTCCCTAATGGCCCCAAACCCTCATTCCCTCTATACTGTCCCTAATGGCCCCAAACCCTCATTCCCTCTACACTGCCCCTAATGGCCCCCTATTCATCCCCTCATTCCCTCTATACTGTCCCTAATGGCCCCAAACCCTCATACCCTCTATACTGTCCCTAATGGCCACAAACCCTCATTCCCTCTATACTGTCCCTAATGGCCCCAAACCCTCATTCCCTCTTTACTGTCCCTAATGGCCCCAAACCCTCATTCCCTCTATACTGTCCCTAATGGCCCCAAACCCTCATTCCCTCTATACTGTCCCTAATGGCCCCAAACCCTCATTCCCTCTACACTGTCCCCAATGGCCCCAAACCCTCATTCCCTCTAGACTGTCCCGAATGGCCCCCTTTTCCTCCCCTCATTCCCTCTATACTGTCCCTAATGACCCCAAACCCTCATTCCCTCTATACTGTCCCTAATGGCCCCAAACCCTCATTCCCTCTATACTGTCCCTAATGGCTCCAAACCCTCATTCCCTCTATACTGTCCCTAATGGCCCCAAACCCTCATTCCCTCTACACTGTCCCGAATGGCCCCCTTTTCCTCCCCTCATTCCCTCTACACTGTCCCTAATGGCCCCCTATTCCTCCCCTCATTCCCTCTACACTGTCCCTAATGGCCCCAAACCCTCATTCCCTCTATACTGTCCCTAATGACCCCAAACCCTCATTCCCTCTATACTGTCCTTAATGCCCCCAAATCCTCATTCCCTCTATACTGTCCCTAATGGCCCCAAACCCTCATTCCCTCTATACTGTCCCTAATGACCCCAAACCCTCATTCCCTCTAGACTGTCCCTAATGGCCCCAAACCCTCATTCCCTCTATACTGTCCCTAATGGCCCCAAACCCTCATTCCCTCTGTACTGTCCCTAATGGCCCCAAACCCTCATTCCTTTTAGACTGTCCCTAATATTTTAATAGGGGCCATTAGAGAGGCAGATCTATATTTTAACATAGGAAATAGGGGCCATTAGAGATAGGGGCCATTATATTTTAATAACTTGTTATAATGAACAGTAGGTGATTGGTTGAAGCAGAGCAAAGCAACCTGTTCGTTTGTTGTCATAGTAACCAGCGTCTATTTTGACGACTGTATTCTGAGGGTTTGACGACCTGTTGGAGACTGTTTCCCAAGTTGTTGGTTCACACCAGGTCACACACCGACAAAACAGATCACACTGGATCAAACTAGATTGTACTGGATCATACCGGATCAAACCGGATCACACCAGATCATACCGGATCAAACCGGATCACACTGGATCACACTGGATCGTACTGGATCATACTGGATCACACCAGATCATACCGGATCACACCGGATCGTACCGGATCATACCGGATAATTCGGATCATACCGGGTTCTAGAGCAAGCTGTATTAATAAACCGACTTGACTGACAATTCTCTAACCAATCAGAGGAGAGGAAGAGGCGGGACAATAACCAACCAGGACATTGATGTCCTTTAGAAAATTAAAAGTTTCCAGAAGAAACTCTAGGGTATTTTGTCCCAAATGGCACCCTATTCCCTATAGGGCTGTAGTCAAACGTAGTACACTATATAGGGAATAAGGTTTTCATTTAGGATGCGACCCTAGAGGTCTTTGACAGTGGTCGTCCCCTCTCTATGAGCGCTGTGTGTGTCTGCCTCGCCTTGGAATAAGACTGGCATACTTGAAACATCTTCATCATCTTCATCATCTTCATCATCAGCAGCAGTAGAGCCAGGGGCAGGCAGCCAGGTCACAGACCATGACTAGAGAATGGAGACAAGGGAAAAAAATGTTTTTGTGAATTCATCTCTTTACTTTTTGTAATGATTTCATTATTAATGATGTCTGTCTATCTCCTTCCTCTGTCTCTCTCTCCTTCCTCTGTCTCTCTCTCCTTCCTCTGTCTCTGTCTCTCTCTCCTTCCTCTGTCTCTCTCTCTGTCTCTCTCTCTCTCTCTCTGTCTCTCTCTCTCTCTCTCTCTCTCTCTCTCTCTCTCGGTCTCTCTCTCTCTCTCTGTCTCTCTCTCCTTTCTCTGTCTCTCTCTCCTTCCTCTGTCTCTCTCTCCTTCCTCTGTCTCTCTCTCTGTCTCTCTCTCTCTCTGTCTCTCTCTCTCTCTCTCTCTCTGTCTCTCTCTCCTTCCTCTCTCTCTCTCTTTCTCTCTCTCTTTCTCTGTCTCTCTCTCTCTGTATCTGTCTATCTCTGTCTCTCTCTCTCTGTCTCTCTCTGTCTCTCTCTGTCTGTCTGTCTGTCTGTCTGTCTGTCTGTCTGTCTGTCTGCCTGGCTGGCTCTCTCTCTCTGTCTCTCTCTGTCTCTCTCTCTCGGTCTCTCTGTCTCTCTCTCCATACTCTGTCTGTCTGTCTGTCTGTCTGTCTGTCTGTCTGTCTGTCTGTCTGTCTGTCTGTCTGTCTGTCTGTCTGTCTGTCTGTCTGTCTGTCTGTCTGTCTCCCTTTCTCTCTCTGTCAGGTTGTAGCTAAAGGTTCAGTAATGACTTCACTAGAGTCCACCTGACCTGGTATAATGTGTTTTAATATTAGAATATTTAAATCTTTACATTTATTTTTGACACTGATTTTAAATTAACTTGTCTGTCAGGGTGTGAAACCATGTTGTAAATATAAACATGTAAACAAACAACAGCTAAATAAACATTTGTTTGCAGCATTTGAATAGTTGTGTGTGGTTGCTGAGTAAGGAACTGAAAGAGCCTCACAGACACACCTAGATTGGCTGATATCACTACAGACCTCTGGGTGGGTCCTAGTCTGGTTGATATCACTACAGACTCTGGGTGGGTCCTAGTCTGGCTGATATCACTACAGACTCTGGGTGGGTCCTAGTCTGGCTGATATCACTACAGACTCTGGGTGGATCCTAGACTAGCTGATATCACTACAGACTCTGGGTGGGTCCTAGACTAGCTGATATCACTACAGACTCTGGGTGGGTCCTAGACTGGCTGATATCACTACAGACTCTGGGTGGGTCCTAGACTGACTGATATCACTACAGACTCTGGGTGGGTCCTAGACTGGCTAATATCACTACAGACTCTGGGTGGGTCCTAGACTGGCTGATATCACTACAGACTCTGGGTGGGTCCTAGACTGGCTGATATCACTACAGACTCTGGGTGGGTCCTAGACTGGCTGATATCACTACAGACTCTGGGTGGGTCCTAGACTGGCTGATATCACTACAGACTCTGGGTGGGTCCTAGACTGGCTGATATCACTACATACTCTGAGTGGGTCCTAGACTGGCTGATATCACTACAGACTCTGGGTGGGTCCTAGACTGGCTGATATACTACAGACTCTGGGTGGGTCCTAGACTGGCTGATATCACTACAGACTCTGGGTGGGTCCTAGACTGGCTGATATCACTACAGACTCTGGGTGGGTCCTAGACTGGCTGATATCACTACAGACTCTGGGTGGGTCCTAGACTGCCTGATATCACTACAGACTCTGGGTGGGTCCTAGACTGGCTGATATCACTACAGACTCTGGGTCGGTAAGGGTTAACACCACCTAGACTGGCTGATATCACTACAGACTCTGGGTGGGTCCTAGACTGGCTGATATCACTACAGTCTCTGGGTGGGTAAGGATTAACACCACCAAGACTGGCTGATATCACTACAGACTCTGGGTGGGTCCGAGAATTGCTGATATCACTACAGACTCTGGGTGGGTAAGGGTTAACACCACATAGACTGGCTGATTTCACTACAGACTCTGGGTGGGTAAGGGTTAACACCACCTAGACTGGCTGATATCACTACAGACTCTGGGTGGGTCCTAGACTGACTGATATCACGACAGACTCTGGGTGGGTAAGGGTTAACACCACCTAGACTGGCTGATATCTCTACAGACTCCTGGTGGGTCCTAGACTGGCTGATATCTCTACAGACTCTGGGTGGGTCCTAGAATGGCTGATATTACTACAGACTCTGGGTGGGTCCTAGACTGGATGATATCACTACAGACTCTGGGTGGGTCCTAGACTGGCTGATATCACTACAGACTCTGGGTGGGTCCTAGACTGGATGATATCACTACAGACTCTGGGTGGGTCCTAGACTGGCTGATATCACTACAGACTCTGGGTGGGTCCTAGACTGGCTGATATCACTATAGACTCTGGGTGGAGGCTAACTGACTGGCTAATATCACTACAGACTCTGGGTGGGTAAGGATTAACACCACCAAGACTGGCTGATATCACTACAGACTCTGGGTGGGTCCTAGACTGGCTGATATCACTACAGACTCTGGGTGGGTCCTAGACTGGCTGATATCACTACAGACTCTGGGTGGGTCCTAGACTGGCTGATATCACTACAGACTCTGGGTGGGTCCTAGACTGGATGATATCACTACAGACTCTGGGTGGGTCCTAGACTGGCTGATATCACTACAGACTCTGGGTGGGTCCTAGACTGGCTGATATCACTACAGACTCTGGGTGGGTCCTAGACTGGCTGATATCACTACATACTCTGGGTGGGTCCTAGACTGGCTGATATCACTACAGACTCTGGGTGTGTCCTAGACTGGCTGGTATCACTACAGACTCTGGGTGGGTCCGAGAATGGCTGATATCACTACAGACTCTGGGTGGGTAAGGGTTAACACCACATAGACTGGCTGATATCACTACAGACTCTGGGTGGGTAAGGGTTAACACCACCTAGACTGGCTGATATCACTACAGACTCTGGGTGGGTCCTAGACTGACTGATATCATTACAGACTCTGGGTGGGTCCTAGACTGGCTAATATCACTACAGACTCTGGGTGGGTAAGGGTTAACACCACCTAGACTGGCTGATATCTCTACAGACTCCTGGTGGGTCCTAGACTGGCTGATATCACTACAGACTCTGGGTGGGTCCTAGACTGCCTGATATCACTACAGACTCTGGGTGGGTCCTAGACTGGCTGATATCACTACAGACTCTGGGTGGGTCCTAGACTGGCTGATATCACTATAGACTCTGGGTGGGTCCTAGACTGGCTGATATCACTACAGACTCTGGGTGGGTCCTAGACTGGCTGATATCACTACAGACTCTGGGTGGGTCCTAGACTGGCTGATATCACTACAGACTCTGGTTGGGTCCTAGACTGGCTGATATCACTACAGACTCTGGGTGGGTCCTAGACTGGCAGATATCACTATAGACTCTGGGTGGGTCCTAGACTGGCTGATATCACTACAGACTCTGGGTGTGTCCTAGACTGGCTGGTATCACTACAGACTCTGGGTGGATAAGGGTTAACACCACCTAGACTGGCTGATATCACTACAGACTCTGGGTGGGTCCGAGAATGGCTGATATCACTACAGACTCTGTGTGGGTAAGGGTTAACACCACATAGACTGGCTGATATCACTACAGACTCTGGGTGGGTAAGGGTTAACACCACATAGACTGGCTGATATCACTACAGACTCTGGGTGGTAAGGGTTAACACCACCTAGACTGGCTGATATCACTACAGACTCTGGGTGGGTCCTAGACTGACTGATATCATTACAGACTCTGGGTGGGTCCGAGAATGGCTGATATCACTACAGACTCTGGGTGGGTAAGGGTTAACACCACATAGACTGGCTGATATCACTACAGACTCTGGGTGGGTAAGGGTTAACACCACCTAGACTGGCTGATATCACTACAGACTCTGGGTGGGTCCTAGACTGACTGATATCATTACATACTCTGTCTGCGTCCTAGACTGGCTGATATCACGACAGACTCTGGGTGGGTAAGGGTTAACACCACCTAGACTGGCTGATATCTCTACAGACTCCTGGTGGGTCCTAGACTGGCTGATATCACTACAGACTCTGGGTGGGTCCTAGACTGGCTGATATACTACAGACTCTGGGTGGGTCCTAGAATGGCTGATATTACTACAGACTCTGGGTGGGTCCTAGACTGGATGATATCACTACAGACTCTGGGTGGGTCCTAGACTGGCTGATATCACTACAGACTCTGGGTGGGTCCTAGACTGGATGATATCACTACAGACTCTGGGTGGGTCCTAGACTGGCTGATATCACTACAGACTCTGGGTGGGTCCTAGACTGGCTGATATCACTATAGACTCTTGGTGGAGGCTAACTGACTGGCTAATATCACTACAGACTCTGGGTGGGTAAGGGTTAACACCACATAGACTGGCTGATATCACTACAGACTCTGGGTGGGTCCTAGACTGACTGATATCATTACAGACTCTGTGTGGGTCCTAGACTGACTGATATCACGACAGACTCTGGGTGGGTAAGGGTTAACACCACCTAGACTGGCTGATTTCACTACAGACTCTGGGTGGGTCCTAGACTGGCTGATATCACTACAGACTCTGGTTGGGTCCTAGACTGACTGATATCATTACAGACTCTGGGTGGGTCCTAGACTGGCTGATATCACTACAGACTCTGGTTGGGTCCTAGACTGGCTGATATCACTACAGACTCTGGGTGGGTCCTAGACTGGCTGATATACTACAGACTCTGGGTGGGTCCTAGACTGGCTGATATCACTACAGACTCTGGTTGGGTCCTAGACTGTCTGATATCACTACAGACTCTGGTTGGGTAAGGGTTAACACCACCTAGACTGGCTGATATCACAACAGACTCTGGGTGGGTCCTAGACTGGCTGATATCACTACAGACTCTGGGTGGGTCCTAGACTGGCTGATATCACTACAGACTCTGGGTGGGTCCTAGACTGGATGATATCACTACAGACTCTGGGTGGGTCCTAGACTAGCTGATATCATTACAGACTCTGGGTGGGTCCTAGACTGGCTGATATCACTACAGACTCTGGGTGGGTCCTAGACTGGCTGATATCACTACAGACTCTGGGTGGGTACTAGACTGGCTGAAATCATTACAGACTCTGGGTGGGGCCTAGATTGGCTGATATCACTACAGACTCTGGGTGGGTCCTAGACTGGCTGATATCACTACAGACTCTGGGTGGGTCCTAGACTGGCTGATATCATTACAGACTCTGGGTGGGTAAGGGTTAACACCACCTAGACGGGCTGATATCATTACAGACTCTGGGTGAGTCCTAGACTGGCTGATATCACTACAGACTCTGGGTGGGTCCTAGACTGGCTGATATCACTACAGACTCTGCTTGGGTCATAGACTGGCTGATATCACTACAGACTCTGGGTGGGTCCTAGACTGGCTGATATCACTACAGACTCTGGTTGGGTAAGGGTTAACACCACCTAGACTGGCTGATATCACTACAGACTCTGGGTGGGTCTCGACTGGCTGATATACTACAGACTCTGGGTGGGTCCTAGACTGGCTGATATCACTACAGACTCTGGGTGGGTCCTAGACTGGCTGATATCACTACAGACTCTGGTTGGGTCCTAGACTGGCTGATATCACTACAGACTCTGGGTGGGTCCTAGACTGGCTGATATCACTACAGACTCTGGGTGGGTCCTAGACTGGCTGATATCACTACAGACTCTGGTTGGGTCCTAGACTGGCTGATATCACTACAGACTCTGGGTGGGTCCAAGACTGGCTGATATCACTACAGACTCTGGGTGGGTCCTAGACTGGCTGATATCACTACAGACTCTGGGTGGGTCCTAGACTGGCTGATATACTACAGACTCTGGGTGGGTCCTAGACTGGCTGATATCACTACAGACTCTGGTTGGGTAAGGGTTAACACCACCTAGACTGGCTGATATCACTACAGACTCTGGGTGGGTCCTAGACTGGCTGATATACTACAGACTCTGGGTGGGTCCTAGACTGGCTGATATCACTACAGACTCTGGGTGGGTCCTAGACTGGCTGATATCACTACAGACTCTGGGTGGGTCCTAGACTGGCTGATATCACTACAGACTCTGGGTGGGTCCTAGACTAGCTGATATCACTACAGACTCTGGGTGGGTCCTAGACTGGCTGATATCACTACAGACTCTGGTTGGGTCCTAGACTTGCTGATATCACTACAGACTCTGGGTGGGTCCTAGACTGGCTGATATCACTACAGACTCTGGGTGGGTCCTAGACTGGCTAATATCACTACAGACTCTGGGTGGGTAAGGGTTAACACCACCTAGACTGGCTGATATCACTCAGACTCTGGGTGGGTCCTAGACTGGCTGATATCACTACAGACTCTGGGTGGGTCCTAGACTGGCTAATATCACTACAGACTCTGGGTGGGTAAGGGTTAACACCACCTAGACTGGCTGATATCACTACAGACTCTGGGTGGGTCCTAGACTGGCTGATATCACTACAGACTCTGGGTGGGTCCTAGACTGGCTGATATCACTACAGACTCTGGGTGGGTCCTAGACTGGCTGATATCACTACAGACTCTGGGTGGGTACTAGACTGGCTGAAATCATTACAGACTCTGGGTGGGTCCTAGATTGGCTGATATCACTACAGACTCTGGGTGGGTCCTAGACTGGCTGATATCACTACAGACTCTGGGTGGGTCCTAGACTGGCTGATATCATTACAGACTCTGGGTGGGTAAGGGTTAACACCACCTAGACGGGCTGATATCATTACAGACTCTGGGTGGGTCCTAGACTGGCTGATATCACTACAGACTCTGCTTGGGTCATAGACTGGCTGATATACTACAGACTCTGGGTGGGTCCTAGACTGGCTGATATCACTACAGACTCTGCTTGGGTCATAGACTGGCTGATATACTACAGACTCTGGGTGGGTAAGGGTTAACACCACCTAGACTGGCTGATATCACTACAGACTCTGGGTGGGTCCTCGACTGGCTGATATACTACAGACTCTGGGTGGGTCCTAGACTGGCTGATATCACTACAGACTCTGGGTGGGTCCTAGACTGGCTGATATCACTACAGACTCTGGTTGGGTCCTAGACTGGCTGATATCACTACAGACTCTGGGTGGGTCCTAGACTGGCTGATATCACTACAGACTCTGGGTGGGTCCTAGACTGGCTGATATCACTACAGACTCTGGTTGGGTCCTAGACTGGCTGATATCACTACAGACTCTGGGTGGGTCCAAGACTGGCTGATATCACTACAGACTCTGGGTGGGTCCTAGACTGGCTGATATCACTACAGACTCTGGGTGGGTCCTAGACTGACTGATATCATTACATACTCTGTCTGCGTCCTAGACTGGCTGATATCACGACAGACTCTGGGTGGGTAAGGGTTAACACCACCTAGACTGGCTGATATCTCTACAGACTCCTGGTGGGTCCTAGACTGGCTGATATCACTACAGACTCTGGGTGGGTCCTAGACTGGCTGATATACTACAGACTCTGGGTGGGTCCTAGAATGGCTGATATTACTACAGACTCTGGGTGGGTCCTAGACTGGATGATATCACTACAGACTCTGGGTGGGTCCTAGACTGGCTGATATCACTACAGACTCTGGGTGGGTCCTAGACTGGATGATATCACTACAGACTCTGGGTGGGTCCTAGACTGGCTGATATCACTACAGACTCTGGGTGGGTCCTAGACTGGCTGATATCACTATAGACTCTTGGTGGAGGCTAACTGACTGGCTAATATCACTACAGACTCTGGGTGGGTAAGGGTTAACACCACATAGACTGGCTGATATCACTACAGACTCTGGGTGGGTCCTAGACTGACTGATATCATTACAGACTCTGTGTGGGTCCTAGACTGACTGATATCACGACAGACTCTGGGTGGGTAAGGGTTAACACCACCTAGACTGGCTGATTTCACTACAGACTCTGGGTGGGTCCTAGACTGGCTGATATCACTACAGACTCTGGTTGGGTCCTAGACTGACTGATATCATTACAGACTCTGGGTGGGTCCTAGACTGGCTGATATCACTACAGACTCTGGTTGGGTCCTAGACTGGCTGATATCACTACAGACTCTGGGTGGGTCCTAGACTGGCTGATATACTACAGACTCTGGGTGGGTCCTAGACTGGCTGATATCACTACAGACTCTGGTTGGGTCCTAGACTGTCTGATATCACTACAGACTCTGGTTGGGTAAGGGTTAACACCACCTAGACTGGCTGATATCACAACAGACTCTGGGTGGGTCCTAGACTGGCTGATATCACTACAGACTCTGGGTGGGTCCTAGACTGGCTGATATCACTACAGACTCTGGGTGGGTCCTAGACTGGATGATATCACTACAGACTCTGGGTGGGTCCTAGACTAGCTGATATCATTACAGACTCTGGGTGGGTCCTAGACTGGCTGATATCACTACAGACTCTGGGTGGGTCCTAGACTGGCTGATATCACTACAGACTCTGGGTGGGTACTAGACTGGCTGAAATCATTACAGACTCTGGGTGGGTCCTAGATTGGCTGATATCACTACAGACTCTGGGTGGGTCCTAGACTGGCTGATATCACTACAGACTCTGGGTGGGTCCTAGACTGGCTGATATCATTACAGACTCTGGGTGGGTAAGGGTTAACACCACCTAGACGGGCTGATATCATTACAGACTCTGGGTGAGTCCTAGACTGGCTGATATCACTACAGACTCTGGGTGGGTCCTAGACTGGCTGATATCACTACAGACTCTGCTTGGGTCATAGACTGGCTGATATCACTACAGACTCTGGGTGGGTCCTAGACTGGCTGATATCACTACAGACTCTGGTTGGGTAAGGGTTAACACCACCTAGACTGGCTGATATCACTACAGACTCTGGGTGGGTCCTCGACTGGCTGATATACTACAGACTCTGGGTGGGTCCTAGACTGGCTGATATCACTACAGACTCTGGGTGGGTCCTAGACTGGCTGATATCACTACAGACTCTGGTTGGGTCCTAGACTGGCTGATATCACTACAGACTCTGGGTGGGTCCTAGACTGGCTGATATCACTACAGACTCTGGGTGGGTCCTAGACTGGCTGATATCACTACAGACTCTGGTTGGGTCCTAGACTGGCTGATATCACTACAGACTCTGGGTGGGTCCAAGACTGGCTGATATCACTACAGACTCTGGGTGGGTCCTAGACTGGCTGATATCACTACAGACTCTGGGTGGGTCCTAGACTGGCTGATATACTACAGACTCTGGGTGGGTCCTAGACTGGCTGATATCACTACAGACTCTGGTTGGGTAAGGGTTAACACCACCTAGACTGGCTGATATCACTACAGACTCTGGGTGGGTCCTAGACTGGCTGATATACTACAGACTCTGGGTGGGTCCTAGACTGGCTGATATCACTACAGACTCTGGGTGGGTCCTAGACTGGCTGATATCACTACAGACTCTGGGTGGGTCCTAGACTGGCTGATATCACTACAGACTCTGGGTGGGTCCTAGACTAGCTGATATCACTACAGACTCTGGGTGGGTCCTAGACTGGCTGATATCATTACAGACTCTGGTTGGGTCCTAGACTTGCTGATATCACTACAGACTCTGGGTGGGTCCTAGACTGGCTGATATCACTACAGACTCTGGGTGGGTCCTAGACTGGCTAATATCACTACAGACTCTGGGTGGGTAAGGGTTAACACCACCTAGACTGGCTGATATCACTCCAGACTCTGGGTGGGTCCTAGACTGGCTGATATCACTACAGACTCTGGGTGGGTCCTAGACTGGCTAATATCACTACAGACTCTGGGTGGGTAAGGGTTAACACCACCTAGACTGGCTGATATCACTACAGACTCTGGGTGGGTCCTAGACTGGATGATATCACTACAGACTCTGGGTGGGTCCTAGACTAGCTGATATCATTACAGACTCTGGGTGGGTCCTAGACTGGCTGATATCACTACAGACTCTGGGTGGGTACTAGACTGGCTGAAATCATTACAGACTCTGGGTGGGTCCTAGATTGGCTGATATCACTACAGACTCTGGGTGGGTCCTAGACTGGCTGATATCACTACAGACTCTGGGTGGGTCCTAGACTGGCTGATATCATTACAGACTCTGGGTGGGTAAGGGTTAACACCACCTAGACGGGCTGATATCATTACAGACTCTGGGTGGGTCCTAGACTGGCTGATATCACTACAGACTCTGCTTGGGTCATAGACTGGCTGATATACTACAGACTCTGGGTGGGTCCTAGACTGGCTGATATCACTACAGACTCTGCTTGGGTCATAGACTGGCTGATATACTACAGACTCTGGGTGGGTAAGGGTTAACACCACCTAGACTGGCTGATATCACTACAGACTCTGGGTGGGTCCTCGACTGGCTGATATACTACAGACTCTGGGTGGGTCCTAGACTGGCTGATATCACTACAGACTCTGGGTGGGTCCTAGACTGGCTGATATCACTACAGACTCTGGTTGGGTCCTAGACTGGCTGATATCACTACAGACTCTGGGTGGGTCCTAGACTGGCTGATATCACTACAGACTCTGGGTGGGTCCTAGACTGGCTGATATCACTACAGACTCTGGTTGGGTCCTAGACTGGCTGATATCACTACAGACTCTGGGTGGGTCCAAGACTGGCTGATATCACTACAGACTCTGGGTGGGTCCTAGACTGGCTGATTTCACTACAGACTCTGGGTGGGTCCTAGACTGGCTGATATCACTACAGACTCTGGGTGGGTCCTAGACTGGCTGATATCACTACAGACTCTGCTTGGGTCATAGACTGGCTGATATACTACAGACTCTGGGTGGGTCCTAGACTGGCTGATATCACTACAGACTCTGGTTGGGTAAGGGTTAACACCACCTAGACTGGCTGATATCACTACAGACTCTGGGTGGGTCCTAGACTGGCTGATATACTACAGACTCTGGGTGGGTCCTAGACTGGCTGATATCACTACAGACTCTGGGTGGGTCCAAGACTGGCTGATATCACTACAGACTCTGGGTGGGTCCTAGACTGGCTGATATCACTACAGACTCTGGGTGGGTCCTAGACTAGCTGATATCACTACAGACTCTGGGTGGGTCCTAGACTGGCTGATATCATTACAGACTCTGGTTGGGTCCTAGACTTGCTGATATCACTACAGACTCTGGGTGGGTCCTAGACTGGCTGATATCACTACAGACTCTGGGTGGGTCCTAGACTGGCTAATATCACTACAGACTCTGGGTGGGTAAGGGTTAACACCACCTAGACTGGCTGATATCACTACAGACTCTGGGTGGGTCCTAGACTGGCTGATATCACTACAGACTCTGGGTGGGTCCTAGACTGGCTAATATCACTACAGACTCTGGGTGGGTAAGGGTTAACACCACCTAGACTGGCTGATATCACTACAGACTCTGGGTGGGTCCTAGACTGGATGATATCACTACAGACTCTGGGTGGGTCCTAGACTAGCTGATATCATTACAGACTCTGGGTGGGTCCTAGACTGGCTGATATCACTACAGACTCTGGGTGGGTCCTAGACTGGCTGATATCACTACAGACTCTGGGTGGGTACTAGACTGGCTGAAATCATTACAGACTCTGGGTGGGTCCTAGATTGGCTGATATCACTACAGACTCTGGGTGGGTCCTAGACTGGCTGATATCACTACAGACTCTGGGTGGGTCCTAGACTGGCTGATATCATTACAGACTCTGGGTGGGTAAGGGTTAACACCACCTAGACGGGCTGATATCATTACAGACTCTGGGTGGGTCCTAGACTGGCTGATATCACTACAGACTCTGCTTGGGTCATAGACTGGCTGATATACTACAGACTCTGGGTGGGTAAGGGTTAACACCACCTAGACTGGCTGATATCACTACAGACTCTGGGTGGGTCCTAGACTGGCTGATATCACTACAGACTCTGCTTGGGTCATAGACTGGCTGATATACTACAGACTCTGGGTGGGTCCTAGACTGGCTGATATCACTACAGACTCTGGTTGGGTAAGGGTTAACACCACCTAGACTGGCTGATATCACTACAGACTCTGGGTGGGTCCTCGACTGGCTGATATACTACAGACTCTGGGTGGGTCCTAGACTGGCTGATATCACTACAGACTCTGGGTGGGTCCTAGACTGGCTGATATCACTACAGACTCTGGTTGGGTCCTAGACTGGCTGATATCACTACAGACTCTGGGTGGGTCCTAGACTGGCTGATATCACTACAGACTCTGGGTGGGTCCTAGACTGGCTGATATCACTACAGACTCTGGTTGGGTCCTAGACTGGCTGATATCACTACAGACTCTGGGTGGGTCCTAGACTGGCTGATATCACTACAGACTCTGGGTGGGTCCTAGACTGGCTGATATCACTACAGACTCTGGGTGGGTCCTAGACTGGCTGATATCACTACAGACTCTGCTTGGGTCATAGACTGGCTGATATACTACAGACTCTGGGTGGGTCCTAGACTGGCTGATATCACTACAGACTCTGGTTGGGTAAGGGTTAACACCACCTAGACTGGCTGATATCACTACAGACTCTGGGTGGGTCCTAGACTGGCTGATATACTACAGACTCTGGGTGGGTCCTAGACTGGCTGATATCACTACAGACTCTGGGTGGGTCCTAGACTGGCTGATATCACTACAGACTCTGGGTGGGTCCTAGACTGGCTGATATCACTACAGACTCTGGGTGGGTCCTAGACTAGCTGATATCACTACAGACTCTGGGTGGGTCCTAGACTGGCTGATATCATTACAGACTCTGGTTGGGTCCTAGACTTGCTGATATCACTACAGACTCTGGGTGGGTCCTAGACTGGCTGATATCACTACAGACTCTGGGTGGGTCCTAGACTGGCTAATATCACTACAGACTCTGGGTGGGTAAGGGTTAACACCACCTAGACTGGCTGATATCACTACAGACTCTGGGTGGGTCCTAGACTGGCTGATATCACTACAGACTCTGGGTGGGTCCTAGACTGGCTAATATCACTACAGACTCTGGGTGGGTAAGGGTTAACACCACCTAGACTGGCTGATATCACTACAGACTCTGGGTTGGTCCTAGACTGGCTGATATCACTACAGACTCTGTGTGGGTCCTAGACTAGCTGATATCAATACAGACTCTGGGTGGGTCCTAGACTAGCTGATATCAATACAGACTCTGGGTGGGTCCTAGACTGGCTGATATCACTACAGACTCTGGGTGGGTCCTCGACTGGCTGATATACTACAGACTCTGGGTGGGTCCTCGACTGGCTGATATACTACAGACTCTGGGTGGGTCCTAGACTGGCTGATATCACTACAGACTCTGGGTGGGTCCTAGACTGGCTGATATCACTACAGACTCTGGGTGGGTCCTAGACTGGCTGATATCACTACAGACTCTGGGTGGGTCCTAGACTGGCTGATATCACTACAGACTCTGGGTGGGTCCTAGACTGGCTGATATCACTACAGACTCTGGGTGGGTCCTAGACTGGCTGATATCACTACAGACTCTGGGTGGGTCCTAGACTGGCTGATATCACTACAGACTCTGGTTGGGTCCTAGACTGGCTGATATCACTACAGACTCTGTGTGGGTAAGGGTTAACACCACCTAGACTGGCTGATATCACCACAGACTCTGGGTGGGTCCTAGACTGGCTGATATCACTACAGACTCTGTGTGGGTAAGGGTTAACACCACCTAGACTGGCTGATATCACCACAGACTCTGGGTGGGTCCTAGACTGGCTGATATCACTACAGACTCTGTGTGGGTAAGGTTTAACACAACCTTGACTGGCTGATATCACTATAGACTCTGGGTGGGTCCTCGACTGGCTGGTATCACTACAGACGCTGTGTGGGTAAGGGTTAACACCACCTAGACTGGCTGATATCACTACAGACTCTGGGTGGGTCCTAGACTGGCTGATATCACTACAGACTCTGTGTGGGTCCTAGACTGGCTGATATCACTACAGACTCTGGGTGGGTAAGGGTTAACACCACCTAGACTGGCTGATATCACTACAGACTCTGGGTGGGTCCTAGACTAGCTGATATCATTACAGACTCTGGGTGGGTCCTAGACTGGCTTATATCACTACAGACTCTGGGTGGGTCCTAGACTGGCTGATATCACTACAGACTCTGGGTGGGTCCTAGACTGGCTGATATCACTACAGACTCTGGGTGGGTCCTAGACTGGCTGATATCACTACAGACTCTGGGTGGGTAAGGGTTAACACAACCTAGACTGGCTGATATCACTAAAGACTCTGGGTGGGTCCTCGATTGGCTGGTATCAATACAGACGCTGTGTGGGTAAGGGTTAACACCACCTAGACTGGCTGATATCACTACAGACTCTGGGTGGGTAAGGGTTAACACCACCTAGACTGGCTGATATCACTACAGACTCTGGGTGGGTCCTAGACTGGCTGATATACTACAGACTCTGGGTGGGTCCTAGACTGGCTGATATCACTACAGACTCTGGGTGGGTCCTAGACTGGCTGATATCACTACAGACTCTGGGTGGGTCCTAGACTGGCTGATATCACTACAGACTCTGGGTGGGTCCTAGACTAGCTGATATCACTACAGACTCTGGGTGGGTCCTAGACTGGCTGATATCATTACAGACTCTGGTTGGGTCCTAGACTTGCTGATATCACTACAGACTCTGGGTGGGTCCTAGACTGGCTGATATCACTACAGACTCTGGGTGGGTCCTAGACTGGCTAATATCACTACAGACTCTGGGTGGGTAAGGGTTAACACCACCTAGACTGGCTGATATCACTACAGACTCTGGGTGGGTCCTAGACTGGCTGATATCACTACAGACTCTGGGTGGGTCCTAGACTGGCTAATATCACTACAGACTCTGGGTGGGTAAGGGTTAACACCACCTAGACTGGCTGATATCACTACAGACTCTGGGTTGGTCCTAGACTGGCTGATATCACTACAGACTCTGTGTGGGTCCTAGACTAGCTGATATCAATACAGACTCTGGGTGGGTCCTAGACTAGCTGATATCAATACAGACTCTGGGTGGGTCCTAGACTGGCTGATATCACTACAGACTCTGGGTGGGTCCTCGACTGGCTGATATACTACAGACTCTGGGTGGGTCCTCGACTGGCTGATATACTACAGACTCTGGGTGGGTCCTAGACTGGCTGATATCACTACAGACTCTGGGTGGGTCCTAGACTGGCTGATATCACTACAGACTCTGGGTGGGTCCTAGACTGGCTGATATCACTACAGACTCTGGGTGGGTCCTAGACTGGCTGATATCACTACAGACTCTGGGTGGGTCCTAGACTGGCTGATATCACTACAGACTCTGGGTGGGTCCTAGACTGGCTGATATCACTACAGACTCTGGGTGGGTCCTAGACTGGCTGATATCACTACAGACTCTGGTTGGGTCCTAGACTGGCTGATATCACTACAGACTCTGTGTGGGTAAGGGTTAACACCACCTAGACTGGCTGATATCACCACAGACTCTGGGTGGGTCCTAGACTGGCTGATATCACTACAGACTCTGTGTGGGTAAGGGTTAACACCACCTAGACTGGCTGATATCACCACAGACTCTGGGTGGGTCCTAGACTGGCTGATATCACTACAGACTCTGTGTGGGTAAGGTTTAACACAACCTTGACTGGCTGATATCACTATAGACTCTGGGTGGGTCCTCGACTGGCTGGTATCACTACAGACGCTGTGTGGGTAAGGGTTAACACCACCTAGACTGGCTGATATCACTACAGACTCTGGGTGGGTCCTAGACTGGCTGATATCACTACAGACTCTGTGTGGGTCCTAGACTGGCTGATATCACTACAGACTCTGGGTGGGTAAGGGTTAACACCACCTAGACTGGCTGATATCACTACAGACTCTGGGTGGGTCCTAGACTAGCTGATATCATTACAGACTCTGGGTGGGTCCTAGACTGGCTGATATCACTACAGACTCTGGGTGGGTCCTAGACTGGCTGATATCACTACAGACTCTGGGTGGGTCCTAGACTGGCTGATATCACTACAGACTCTGGGTGGGTCCTAGACTGGCTGATATCACTACAGACTCTGGGTGGGTAAGGGTTAACACAACCTAGACTGGCTGATATCACTAAAGACTCTGGGTGGGTCCTCGATTGGCTGGTATCAATACAGACGCTGTGTGGGTAAGGGTTAACACCACCTAGACTGGCTGATATCACTACAGACTCTGGGTGGGTAAGGGTTAACACCACCTAGACTGGCTGATATCACTACAGACTCTGGGTGGGTCATAGACTGGCTGATATACTACAGACTCTGGGTGGGTCCTAGACTGGCTGATATCACTACAGACTCTGTGTGGGTCCTAGACTGGCTGATATCACTACAGAATCTGGGTGGGTCCTAGACTGGCTGATATCACTACAGACTCTGGGTGGGTCCTAGACTGGCTGATATCACTACAGACTCTGGGTGGGTCCTAGACTGGCTGATATCACTACAGACTCTGGGTGGGTCCTAGACTGGCTGATATCACTACAGAATCTGGGTGGGTCCTAGACTGGCTGATATACTACAGAATCTGGGTGGGTCCTAGACTGGCTGATATCACTACAGACTCTGGGTGGGTCCTAGACTGGCTAATATCACTACAGACTCTGGGAGGTTAAGGGTTAACACCACCTAGACTGGCTGATATCACAACAGACTCTGGGTGGGTCCTAGACTGGCTGATATCACTACAGACTCTGGGTGGGTCAGGGTTAACACAACCTAGACTGGCTGATATCACCACAGACTCTGTGTGGGTAAGGGTTAACACCACCTAGACTGGCTGATATCACCAGAGACTCTGGGTGGGTCCTAGACTGGCTGATATCACTACAGACTCTGTGTGGGTAAGGTTTAACACAACCTAGACTGGCTGATATCACTATAGACTCTGGGTGGGTCCTCGACTGGCTGGTATCACTACAGACGCTGTGTGGGTAAGGGTTAACACCACCTAGACTGGCTGATATCACTACAGACTCCGGGTGGGTCCTAGACTGGCTGATATCACTACAGAATCTGGGTGGGTCCTAGACTGGCTGATATCACTACAGACTCTGGGTGGGTCCAAGACTGGCTGATATCACTACAGACTCTGGGAGGTTAAGGGTTAACACCACCTAGACTGGCTGATATCACAACAGACTCTGGGTGGGTCCTAGACTGGCTGATATCACTACAGACTCTGGGTGGGTCCTAGACTGGCTGATATCACTACAGACTCTGGGTGGGTCCTAGACTGGCTGATATCACTACAGACTCTGGTTGGGTCCTAGACTGGCTGATATCACTACAGACTCTGGGTGGGTCCAAGACTGGCTGATATCACTACAGACTCTGGGTGGGTCCTAGACTGGCTGATATCACTACAGACTCTGGGTGGGTCCTAGACTGGCTGATATCACTACAGACTCTGCTTGGGTCATAGACTGGCTGATATACTACAGACTCTGGGTGGGTCCTAGACTGGCTGATATCACTACAGACTCTGGTTGGGTAAGGGTTAACACCACCTAGACTGGCTGATATCACTACAGACTCTGGGTGGGTCCTAGACTGGCTGATATACTACAGACTCTGGGTGGGTCCTAGACTGGCTGATATCACTACAGACTCTGGGTGGGTCCTAGACTGGCTGATATCACTACAGACTCTGGGTGGGTCCTAGACTGGCTGATATCACTACAGACTCTGGGTGGGTCCTAGACTAGCTGATATCACTACAGACTCTGGGTGGGTCCTAGACTGGCTGATATCATTACAGACTCTGGTTGGGTCCTAGACTTGCTGATATCACTACAGACTCTGGGTGGGTCCTAGACTGGCTGATATCACTACAGACTCTGGGTGGGTCCTAGACTGGCTAATATCACTACAGACTCTGGGTGGGTAAGGGTTAACACCACCTAGACTGGCTGATATCACTACAGACTCTGGGTGGGTCCTAGACTGGCTGATATCACTACAGACTCTGGGTGGGTCCTAGACTGGCTAATATCACTACAGACTCTGGGTGGGTAAGGGTTAACACCACCTAGACTGGCTGATATCACTACAGACTCTGGGTTGGTCCTAGACTGGCTAATATCACTACAGACTCTGGGTGGGTAAGGGTTAACACCACCTAGACTGGCTGATATCACTACAGACTCTGGGTGGGTCATAGACTGGCTGATATACTACAGACTCTGGGTGGGTCCTAGACTGGCTGATATCACTACAGAATCTGGGTGGGTCCTAGACTGGCTGATATCACTACAGACTCTGGGTGGGTCCTAGACTGGCTGATATCACTACAGACTCTGGGTGGGTCCTAGACTGGCTGATATCACTACAGACTCTGGGTGGGTCCTAGACTGGCTGATATCACTACAGAATCTGGGTGGGTCCTAGACTGGCTGATATACTACAGAATCTGGGTGGGTCCTAGACTGGCTGATATCACTACAGACTCTGGGTGGGTCCTAGACTGGCTAATATCACTACAGACTCTGGGAGGTTAAGGGTTAACACCACCTAGACTGGCTGATATCACAACAGACTCTGGGTGGGTCCTAGACTGGCTGATATCACTACAGACTCTGGGTGGGTCAGGGTTAACACAACCTAGACTGGCTGATATCACCACAGACTCTGTGTGGGTAAGGGTTAACACCACCTAGACTGGCTGATATCACCAGAGACTCTGGGTGGGTCCTAGACTGGCTGATATCACTACAGACTCTGTGTGGGTAAGGTTTAACACAACCTAGACTGGCTGATATCACTATAGACTCTGGGTGGGTCCTCGACTGGCTGGTATCACTACAGACGCTGTGTGGGTAAGGGTTAACACCACCTAGACTGGCTGATATCACTACAGACTCCGGGTGGGTCCTAGACTGGCTGATATCACTACAGAATCTGGGTGGGTCCTAGACTGGCTGATATCACTACAGACTCTGGGTGGGTCCAAGACTGGCTGATATCACTACAGACTCTGGGAGGTTAAGGGTTAACACCACCTAGACTGGCTGATATCACAACAGACTCTGGGTGGGTCCTAGACTGGCTGATATCACTACAGACTCTGGGTGGGTCAGGGTTAACACAACCTAGACTGGCTGATATCACCACAGACTCTGTGTGGGTAAGGGTTAACACCACCTAGACTGGCTGATATCACCACAGACTCTGGGTGGGTCCTAGACTGGCTGATATCACTACAGACTCTGTGTGGGTAAGGTTTAACACAACCGAGACTGGCTGATATCACTATAGACTCTGGGTGGGTCCTCGACTGGCTGGTATCACTACAGACGCTGTGTGGGTAAGGGTTAACACCACCTAGACTGGCTGATATCACTACAGACTCCGGGTGGGTCCTAGACTGGCTGATATCACTACAGAATCTGGGTGGGTCCTAGACTGGCTGATATCACTACAGACTCTGGGTGGGTCCAAGACTGGCTGATATCACTACAGACTCTGGGTGGGTCCGAGACTGGCTGATATCACTACAGACTCTGGGTGGGCCCGAGACTGGCTGATATCACTACAGACTCTGGGTGGGTCCTAGACTAGCTGATATCCCTAGATACTCTGGGTGGGTCCTAGACTGGCTGATATCACTACAGACTCTGGGTGGGTAAGGGTTAACACCACCTAGACTGGCTGATATCACTACAGACTCTGGGTGGGTCCTAGACTGGCTGATATCACTACAGACTCTGGGTGGGTCATAGACTGGCTGATATACTACAGACTCTGGGTGGGTCCTAGACTGGCTGATATCACTACAGACTCTGTGTGGGTCCTAGACTGGCTGATATCACTACAGAATCTGGGTGGGTCCTAGACTGGCTGATATACTACAGAATCTGGGTGGGTCCTAGACTGGCTGATATCACTACAGACTCTGGGTGGGTCCTAGACTGGCTAATATCACTACAGACTATGGGAGGTTAAGGGTTAACACCACCTAGACTGGCTGATATCACAACAGACTCTGGGTGGGTCCTAGACTGGCTGATATCACTACAGACTCTGGGTGGGTCAGGGTTAACACAACCTAGACTGGCTGATATCACCACAGACTCTGTGTGGGTAAGGGTTAACACCACCTAGACTGGCTGATATCACCACAGACTCTGGGTGGGTCCTAGACTGGCTGATATCACTACAGACTCTGTGTGGGTAAGGTTTAACACAACCTAGACTGGCTGATATCACTATAGACTCTGGGTGGGTCCTCGACTGGCTGGTATCACTACAGACGCTGTGTGGGTAAGGGTTAACACCACCTAGACTGGCTGATATCACTACAGACTCCGGGTGGGTCCTAGACTGGCTGATATCACTACAGAATCTGGGTTTGTCCTAGACTGGCTGATATCACTACAGACTCTGGGTGGGTCCAAGACTGGCTGATATCACTACAGACTCTGGGTGGGTCCGAGACTGGCTGATATCACTACAGACTCTGGGTGGGTCCGAGACTGGCTGATATCACTACAGACTCTGGGTGGGTCCTAGACTAGCTGATATCCCTAGATACTCTGGGTGGGTCCTAGACTGGCTGATATCACTACAGACTCTGGGTGGGTCCTAGACTGGCTGATATCACTACAGACTCTGGGTGGGTCCTAGACTGGCTGATATCACTACAGACTCTGGGTGGGTCCGAGACTGGCTGATATCACTACAGACTCTGGGTGGGTCCTAGACTAGCTGATATCCCTAGATACTCTGGGTGGGTCCTAGACTGGCTGATATCACTACAGACTCTGGGTGGGTCCTAGACTGGCTGATATCACTACAGACTCTGGGTGGGTCTACTATATTCTACTGTACTATGTTCCACTATATTCTACTGTACTATGTTCCACTATATTCTACTGTACTATGTTCCACTATATTCTACTGTACTATGTTCTACTATATTCTGCTATACTTTGCAATATTCTATTACATTCTACTGTACTATGTTCCACTATATTCTACTGTACTATGTTCTGCTATATTCTACTGTACTATGTTCTACTATATTCTGCTATACTTTGCAATATTCTATTACATTCTACTGTACTATGTTCCACTGTATTCTACTGTACTATGTTCCACTATATTCTACTGTACTATGTTCCACTATCTTCTACTGTACTATGTTCCACTATATTCTACTGTACTATGTTCCACTATATTCTACTGTACTATGTTCTACTATATTCCCTTATATACCACTATAGTTTACCCAAATCTACTAAATTCTACTTTATGCTACTATATTCTACTCTACTATATCCTACTGTATTAGGCTCTATTACACTATTTTCTAATCTACTATATTATAGTCTACTATATACTTCTTTACTATGTTCTACTATATTCTATTGTAGTAAATTCTACTGTACTTTTCTGTACTATATTGTACTATATTCTACTCTATTACGTTCTACTATATTATTTACTTTACCTAATTCTACAGTTTTCTACTATATTTTGCTATATTCTACTCTACTTTATTCACTGTACTATATTCTACTTTTTTATGACCTGTCCATATTGGGACTCTGTGACCTGTCCATATTGGGACTCTGTGACCTGTCCATATAGGGACTCTGTGACCTGTCCATATTGGGACTCTGTGACCTACTCTGTGACCTGTCCATATTGGGACTCTGTGACCTGTCCATATAGGGACTCTGTGACCTGTCCATATAAGGACTCTGTGACCTGTCCATATAGGGACTCTGTGACCTGTCCATATTGGGACTCTGTGACCTACTCTGTGACCTGTCCATATTGGGACTCTGTGACCTGTCCATATTGGGACTCTGTGACCTACTCTGTGACCTGTCCATATAGGGACTCTGTGACCTGTCCATATAGGGACTCTGTGACCTGTCCATATAAGGACTCTGTGACCTGTCCATATAGGGACTCTGTGACCTGTCCATATTGGGACTCTGTGACCTACTCTGTGACCTGTCCATATTGGGACTCTGTGACCTGTCAATATTGGGACTCTGTGACCTGTCCATATAAGGACTCTGTGACCTGTCCATATAGGGACTCTGTGACCTGTCCATATAGGGATTCTGTGACCTGTCCATATTGGGACTCCGTGACCTACTCTGTGACCTGTCCATATTGGGATTCTGTGACCTGTCCATATAAGGACTCTGTGACCAGTCCATATAGGGACTCTGTGACCTGTCCATATTGGGACTCTGTGACCTGTCCATATAAGGACTCTGTGACCTGTCCATATTGGGACTCTGTGACCTGTCCATATAGGGACCCCCGACCTGTCCATATTGGGACTCTGTGACCTGTCCATATAGGGACTCTGTGACCTGTCCATATTGGGACTCTGTGACCTACTCTGTGACCTGTCCATATTGGGACTCTGTGACCTGTCCATACTGGGACTCTGTGACCTGTCCATATTGGGACTCTGTGACCTGTCCATATAGGGACTCTGTGACCTACTCTGTGACCTGTCCATATAGGGACTCTGTGACCTGTCCATATTGGGACTCTGTGACCTGTCCATATTGGGACTCTGTGACCTGTCCATATAGTGACTCTGTGACCTACTCTGTCACCTGTCCATATAGGGACTCTGTGACCTGTCCATATAGGGACTCTGTGACCTACGCTGTGACCTGTCCATATAGGGACTCTGTGACCTGTCCATATAGGGACTCCGGCACCTGTCCATATTGGGACTCTGTGACCTGTCCATATAGGGACCCCCGACCTGTCCATATTGGGACTCTGTGACCTGTCCATATAGGGACTCTGTGACCTGTCCATATTGGGACTCTGTGACCTGTCCATATAGGGACTCTGTGACCTGTCCATATTGGGACTCTGTGACCTACTCTGTGAACTGTCCATGTAGGGACTCTGTGACCTGTCCATATAGGGACTCTGTGACCTGTCCATATTGGGACTCTGTGACCTACTCTGTGACCTGTCCATATTGGGACTCTGTGACCTGTCCATATAGGGACTCTGTGACCTGTCCATATTGGGACTCTGTGACCTGTCCATATAGGGACTCTGTGACCTGTCCATATTGGGACTGTGTGACCTGTCCATATAGGGACTCTGTGACCTGTCCATATAGGGACTCTGTGACCTGTCCATATAGGGACTCTGTGACCTGTCCATATAGGGACTCTGTGACCTGTCCATATTGGGACTCTGTGACCTGTCCATATTGGGACTCTGTGAACTGTCCATATAGGGACTCTGTGACCTACTCTGTGACCTGTCCATATAAGGACTCTGTGACCTGTCAATATTGGGACTCTGTGACCTGTCCATATTGGGACTCTGTGACCTGTCCATATAGGGACTCTGTGACCTACGCTGTGACCTGTCCATATAAGGACTCTGTGACCTGTCCATATAAGGACTCTGTGACCTGTCCATATTGGGACTCTGTGACCTGTCCATATTGGGACTCTGTGACCTGCCCATATTGGGACTCTGTGACCTGTCCATATTGGGACTCTGTGACCTGTGCATGCCATGCGAAACAACAGCTACTAAAACTAAAGCTCAACACACACACGGAGAAACAGCCACCATCAACAACAAGAAACCAACAATCAAAGAGCGTGAGAAGCATGTAACGGCTCTAATGTGGTTTATGGAGAGGAAATCACACACACACAAACACCGGCATGTGTGAGAGATATGGAGCCTGGTAAACATGGTTGATTTCTTATCGATAGGAAGCAGGCTGTATCGGACCGATACCGTCTCTCTCTCTCGGTCTCGGTGTCTCCATCTATCAGCACAGGAAAAATAGCGGAGGAGGAGGCGTGCGGGTGTGAGCGGCGCGCATCCGTGAAACGGCGTTCAGCGGAGAGAGAGAGCGCATTTATTCCGCATACGACAGAGAGCAGACAGACAGAGCGGCTAGCTATGCGACAGCAGCAACGACAGACTAACGACAAGGTAATGAAATGTCACCCACGGTTGGGTTTTCACCGTATCGTCTTAGATGGCTCGTAGGCTAGTTTTTTTTTTATCAGGTCGCTGTTATAACAGATTGTGCTGCTTATGTGTGTGTGTTCCGCAGATGTTGAGTTTCGCTGTGCTGTGTGTGTGTGCCGTCGCCGGTGAAGTGTCCGCGCGCTCTACCAGCTGGAATTTCCTGGATGACAAGTCTTTAACAGCACGATGGGACAAATTTCGTGATGTAAGTTATCTCTCTCCCTATCTCTCTACCTATCTCTCTACCTATCTCTCTACCTATCTCTCTACCTATCTCTCTGCCTATCTCTCTGCCTATCTCTCTACCTATCTCTCTAAATATCTCTGGGCTACCTCTCCTCTTCCTCTCCCCTGGCCGTCCCTGTTGTGATCACGCGCCTCTCGTTTTCTCCTTATGTCCGTGGCATGCGCATCACGGGGCTATGATGAACTGAAGCCTGTACCTTGTGTCGCCTCTCAGTCTGCACGTTAGACGGTACAATAGGACAACTGCGAGGGCGTGACGTGATGTGAGAAGCAGAGAGTAGATGTCTCGTTTTTATTATTATAATAATAATACAATTATTATTATTATATTAATGTCTTTAATATCACCTTATTTTAATATACATGATTGTAGTAATCTGCTAGTGTGTGTCAGGGCATTGCATGACATAGAGAAAGAGAAATGGGGAGGAGGAGAGGAAGAGAGAGAGATGGGGAGGAAGAGAGGAAGAGAGAGAGATGGGGAGGAAGAGAGGAAGAGAGAGATAGATGGGGAGGAGGAGAGGAAGAGAGAGAGATGGGGAGGAGGAGAGAGAGAGAGAGAGATGGAGAGGAAGAGAGAGAGAGATGGGGAGGAGGAGAGGAAGAGAGAGAGATGGGGAGGAGGAGAGGAAGAGAGAGAGAGATGGGGAGGAAGAAAGAGAGAGAGAGAGATGGGGAGGAGAGGAAGAGAGAGAGAGATGAGGAAGAGAGAGAGAGATGGGGAGGAGGAGAGGAGAGAGAGGGGGGTGCGGTTCCATTAGCTTGTGTAGTTAACCATTACGCTGACTTGTGTTGTTAGACAGCAACCATTATGCTGACTTGTGTTGTTAGACAGCAACCATTATGCTGACTTGTGTTGTTAGACAGCAACCATTACACTGACTTGTGTTGTTAGACAGCAACCATTACACTGACTTGTTTACATCAGGCCTGTTACACTGTAAGTGGAAGAGAACACACACACACACACACACACACACACACACACACACACACACACACACACACACACACACACACACACACACACACACACATCTCCCTATCTCCATTTCTCTCTCTTTCTCTCTCTCTCTCTCCCTCTCATACTCCAACTCTCTCTATCTCGCTATCTCTCCTTCTCCCCCTCCTCTCTCTCTCTCTCTTTCTATCACACACACACACACACACACACACACACACACACACACACACACACACACACACACACACACACACACAATCTCCCTATCTCCATTTCTCTCTCTTTCTCTCTCTCTCTCTCCCTCTCATACTCCAACTCTCTCTATCTCGCTATCTCTCCTTCTCCCCCTCCTCTCTCTCTCTCTTTCTATCTCCCCTTCTGATTCAGAGGGGTCGTGTTAAATGCTGAAGACACATTTCAGTTGAGTGCATTCCTGTCTCACACACTCCAACTAAACATATCTGCGCAGCTCAGGTGGACCATGTGACACAGCTGAGAACCAATTATAGAGCAGGGTTTTGGTTTATGCAAATAAGGTGCAGGGATGAAGGGTGATTGGCCATGTGACCTTCTGTGTGCGTGTGTGTGTGCGTGTGTGTGTGTGTGTGTGTGTGTGTGTGTGTGTGTGTGTGTGTGTGTGTGTGTGTGTGTGTGTGTGTGTGTGTGTGTGTGTGTGTGTGTGTGTGTGTGTGTGTGTGTGTGTGTGTGTGTGTGTGTGTGTGTGTGTGTGTGTGTGTGTGAATACAACAGAGAGATTTATAAGATAGAGAGGGAGAGAAAACAAAAACCTAAGAAAGAAATTGAGAAACCTGTTCAACCAAAAACATAGAGACCCAGAAAACCTGAGTCCACGCCTTCACTCTGGTGAATCACTAAAACAATACAGAAATACACTACAGAAAAAGAAGGAACAGCATGTCAGAAATCAGCTCAATGTAATTGAAGAATCCAACCACTCTAACCACTTCTGGGAAAATTGGAAAGCACTAAACAAACAACAATACGAAGAATTATTTATCCAAAATGTAAACCACTTCTCCAAACACAAAACAAACAACACGAAGAGATATTTATCTAAAACAGTTTGGAAAACCTTCTCCAATCCTTTTTGTCCCTAGAACAAAGAACAAACAGCAAAAACATATACATGATCAAATACAGATCTTAGAATCTACTATTAAAGACGACCAGAACCCACTGGGTTCTCCAATTACATTGAATGAACTACAGGACAAAATACAAACCCTCCAACCCAGAAAGGCCTGTGGTGATGATGGTATCCTTAATGAAATGCTCAAATATAAACACAACAAATTCCAATTGGCTATACTAAAAACTCTCTAACATCATCCTCAGCTCTGGCATCTTCCCCAATATTTGGAACCAAGGACTGATCACCCCAATCCACAAAAGTGGAGACAAATTTGACCCCAATAACTACCGTGGAATATGCGTCAACAGTAGCCTTGGGAAAATCCTCTGCATTATCATTAACAGCAGACTCGTACATTTCCTCAGTGAGTGAAAACAATGTACTGAGAAAATGTCAAATTGGCTTTTTACCAAATTACAGTACGACAGATCATGTATTCACCCTGCACACCCTAATGGACAACCAAACAAACCAAAACAAAGGCAAAGTCTTCTCATGCTTTGTTGATTTCAAAAAAGCCTGACTCAATTTGGCATGAGGGTCTGCTATATATATATATATCAACTAACTATACAATTTGATGTAAAGTGGGAAAAACATATGACATTATAAAATCCAAACAACAAGAGTGCTGTTAAAATTATCAAAAAACACACACATTTCTTTCCACATGGTCGTGGGGTGAGACAGGGATGCAGTTTAAGCCCCACCCTATTCAACATATCTATCAACGAATTTGCGAGGGCACTAGAACAGTCTGCAGCACCCGGCCTCACCCTACTAGAATCTGAAGTCAAATGTCTACTGTTTGCTGATGATCTGGTGCTTCTGGCACCAACCAAGGAGGACCTACAGCAGCACCTAGATCTTCTGAACAGATTCTGCCAGACCTGGGCCCTGACAGACATTAAATATCAGTAAGACCAAAATAATGGTGTTCCAAAAAAGGTCCAGTTGCCAGGACCACAAATAAAAATTCCATCTAGACACCGTTGCCCTAGAGCACACAAAAAACTATACATACCTTGGCCTAAACATCAGCTCCACAGGTAACTTCCACAAAGCTGTGAACGATCTCAGAGACAAGGCAAGAAGGACATTCTATGCCATCAAAAGGAACATAAAATTTGACATACGCATTAGGATCTGGCTAAAAATACTTGAATCAGTCATAGAGCCCATTGCCCTTTATGGTTGTGAGGTCTAGAGTCCGCTCACCAACCAATACTTCAGAAAATGGGACAAACACCAACTTTATTCTGCAAAAGTATCCTCCATGCACAACGTAAAACATCAAATCAGAGCAGAATTAGGCCTGCTAATTACAGTGCCTTGCGAAAGTATTCGGCCCCCTTGAACTTTGCGACCTTTTGCCACATTTCAGGCTTCAAACATAAAGATATAAAACTGTATTTTTTTGTGAAGAATCAACAACAGGTGGGACACAATCATGAAGTGGAACGACATTTATTGGATATTTCAAACTTTTTTAACAAATCAAAAACGGAAAAATTGGGCGTGCAAAATTATTCAGCCCCTTTACTTTCAGTGCAGCAAACTTTCTCCGGAAGTTCAGTGAGGGTCTCTGAATGATCCAATGTTGACCTAAATGACTAATGATGATAAATACAATAAAAAAAAGACGGTTTAACTGTTTGATTGCTTTACATAGCTGGACTCTTTATTTTATTTAACCTTTATTTAACTAGGCAAGTCAGGTTGTGATACAGCCTGGAATCGAACCAGGGTCTGTAGTGATACCTCTAGCACTGAGATGCAATGCCTTAGACCGCTGCGCCACTCGTCTATGTATCCCAGTCAACTTGCCGTGGTTAAATGTGGTGCTTCCGCAGTTTTTTGGTTTCTAATCATCACAGTAGAAATAACATCCTCTATCCACTTCCTGATGAACTTGGTCTCAGAATCAGTGTTTTTACGTAAATGCTAATCTCAGAAGGCATACCGGAACACATTCCAGTCCGTGTGATCAAAAACAATCTTGAAGAATAAATTCCATTTGGTCAGACCAACGTTAAACAACGTTCCTGTTTTAAGTTTCTGCCTATAGGAAGGGAGGAGCAGAATAGAGGCGTGATCTGATTTGTCGAATGGAGGGTGGGGAGGGCCTTGTTGCCGTTCCGGAAGGGGGAGTAGCAGAATAGAGGCGTGATCTGATTTGTCGAATGGAGGGTGGGGTAGGGCCTCAGATTCCCAAAATCAATTATTCATTTCATGTATTATTTTTTTATTATTGATTTATTAATGTTCCCAGCTACATGCGGTTTCCAGTTTGCACAAAATCCAGCGTAGTTCCTTGAGAGCCATCTCAGTGTCTGCTTGGGTGGGAAAGAAGGAGGGAGGAAGGGAGAGAGAGATGGAGAGACACAGTTAGTGTTATTGGAGTGTGTGTGTGTGTTTGCGTCTGTTCCTCTTCTCTGTTGTCGGAGTCTTGGAGCTGCCCTTGGGATGAATGGAGCTGCCAGGACATGTACTGAATGTGTGTCTGTGTGCTTGCTGTGCTTGTGTGTGCGTGTTCCATTAAGGAGTGAGTCCTCAGCCGCTGGCCTGGTCTGAGAGAGTGAGAGGCTCGACCCCCATAATGTGCACTGCTCTCTTTATTCTGTCCCCATCCTGTCTCTGCCATTCTAGGGTGATTGGTCTATAAATACTCCACAGAGTTGCTTGGCTGGACTGGGTTTATTCTGTCTGCTTGGCTGGACTGGGTTTATTCTGTCTGCTTGGCTGGACTGGGTTTATTCTGTCTGCTGGCTGGACTGGGTTTATTCTGTCTGCTGGCTGGACTGGGTTTATTCTGTCTGCTTGGCTGGACTGGGTTTATTCTGTCTGCTGGCTGGACTGGGTTTATTCTGTCTGCTGGCTGGACTGGGTTTATTCTGTCTGCTGGCTGGACTGGGTTTATTCTGTCTGCTTGGCTGGACTGGGTTTATTCTGTCTGCTGGCTGGACTGGGTTTATTCTGTCTGCTGGCTGGACTGGGTTTATTCTGTCTGCTGGCTGGACTGGGTTTATTATGTCTGCTTGGCTGGACTGGGTTTATTCTGTCTGCTTGGCTGGACTGGGTTTATTCTGTCTGCTTGGCTGGACTGGGTTTATTCTGTCTGCTGGCTGGACTGGGTTTATTCTGTCTGCTGGCCGGACTGGGTTTATTCTGTCTGCTGGCTGGACTGGGTTTATTCTGTCTGCTGGCTGGACTGGGTTTATTCTGTCTGCTGGCTGGACTGGGTTTATTCTGTCTGCTTGGCTGGACTGGGTTTATTCTGTCTGCTGGCTGGACTGGGTTTATTCTGTCTGCTTGGCTGGACTGGGTTTATTCTGTCTGCTTGGCTGGACTGGGTTTATTCTGTCTGCTTGGCTGGACTGGGTTTATTCTGTCTGCTTGGCTGGACTGGGTTTATTCTGTCTGCTTGCTGGACTGGGTTTATTCTGTCTGCTTGCTGGACTGGGTTTATTCTGTCTGCTGGCTGGACTGGGTTTATTCTGTCTGCTGGCTGGACTGGGTTTATTCTGTCTGCTTGGCTGGACTGGGTTTATTCTGTCTGCTGGCTGGACTGGGTTTATTCTGTCTGCTTGGCTGGACTGGGTTTATTCTGTCTGCTTGGCTGGACTGGGTTTATTCTGTCTGCTGGCTGGACTGGGTTTATTCTGTCTGCTTGGCTGGACTGGGTTTATTCTGTCTGCTGGCTGGACTGGGTTTATTCTGTCTGCTTGGCCGGACTGGGTTTATTCTGTCTGCTTGGCTGGACTGGGTTTATTCTGTCTGCTTGGCTGGACTGGGTTTATTCTGTCTGCTTGGCTCTATAAAGAACCAGCATGTGTTATATTAATTGTTCTAAAACCTTTGATTGATTGATTGATTGATTGATTGGCCTAATACTAAATTTGTCTTGCAAACTACATCATAGATACTTATAGACACCATATACCACAGGACAAACAACACTTAGAGACGACACATATCATAGGACAGGACACGGTTGGACGTCCTGCCAAATTCTCTAAACGACGCTGGAGGTGGCTTATGGTAGAGAAATTAACATTAAATGAACTGGCAACAGCTCTGGTGGACATTCCTGCAGTCAGGATGGCAATTGCACGCTCCCTCAAAACTAAAGACATCTGTGACATTGTGTTGTGTGACAAAACTGCACATTTTAGAGTGGCCTTTTATTGTACACAGCACAAGGTGCACCTGTGTAATGAGAGAGACAGACAGACAGACAGACAGACAGACAGACAGACAGACAGAGATCTACAATGGAGGACAGGAGGGACACATTTGAAACTAGATCAAAGAGGGAGAGAATAGAGTGACAGAGAAAGACAGAGAGTAGGGAAGGTGAGCAGATTGTCAGGTGGTTTAAATCCTGATTTAGCCTCTTAGCTGATGACAGTTAATCTCTGACCCTCACTAAGTAAGGCCAGGCTACTGACCACACTGACCGCTGAGACACGCACACACCTGCATGTCTCTACAGGCACGTTCTGTGTATCTCTGAAAGCATATTTTATTAACAGTAAACAACAAAGACTTTCTGAACATCAAACCATTAGAGTGGTTTGTCCTCGGGACAGACTATTGAGAGAGAGAGAGAGAGAGAGACAGAGAGAGAGAGAGAGAGAGAGAGAGAGAGAGAGAGAGAGAGCATTGTGACTAGGGCTGTCTAGATGTCCTGTCTCCTGATGGTAGCAGGGTGAACAGGGCTGTGGAGGTCATGGCATGTTGTAAGCCAGTTATTGTCTCCTCAGAAGACGGTTTACAATTGTGTGAAGAAGATGAATGAAACGGAGAGGATATGTATTTTATTCCACAGCGAGTGTCCGCATATGAAGTGGCTTTGTGGAACGTTTAAACAGGTCCTAGATGCTGGATTTAGAGTCATTTAACATCTTTGGTTGGGATCGACACAAACCTTAGAACGTCTTAGAAATCAACACATATAAGAGAGGCAAGCGGCGAGTACAGGATTTTGAAGATTTGAGAAAGTTGATAGAAAACAACTATTGTGCTGTTCCTCGCCTCGGTCTGCACACCCTGTTCTCTCAGCCAGTGATCATAGTTTCACCCCTCAGACTATTCTCAATGGAATCTGGTCTTTACCTAACATGTAAACATGAATTTAGAATGTCCCATTATGAAACGGGCCGGAACAGGGGAAACCAGACATCTGTATGGACTGGAATAGAGAATGGAGACCACTTTCCACTGGTTTGGTTTCACCTCATGCAGGGTACACTACTCTGGCTACTGGGGTACACTACTCTGGGTACTGGGGTACACTACTCTGGCTACTGGGGTACACTACTCTGGGTACTGGGGTAGACTACTCTGGGTACTGGGGTAGACTACTCTGGCTACTGGGGTACACTACTCTGAGTACTGGGGTACACTACTCTGGGTACTGGGGTACACTACTCTGGGTACTGGGGTAGACTACTCTGGGTACTGGGGTAGACTACTCTGGGTACTGGGGTACACTACTCTGGGTACTGGGGTACACTACTCTGGGTACTGGGGTACACTACTCTGGGTACTGGGGTACACTACTCTGGGTACTGGGGTACACTACTCTGGGTACTGGGGTACACTACTCTGGGTACTGGGGTAGACTACTCTGGGTACTGGGGTAGACTACTCTGGGTACTGGGGTACACTACTCTGGGTACTGGGGTACACTACTCTGGGTACTGGGGTACACTACTCTGGGTACTGGGGTAGACTACTCTGGGTACTGGGGTACACTACTCTGGGTACTGGGGTACACTACTCTGGGTACTGGGGTAGACTACTCTGGGTACTGGGGTAGACTACTCTGGGTACTGTGGTACACTACTCTGGGTACTGGGGTAGACTACTCTGGGTACTGTGGTACACTACTCTGGGTACTGGGGTAGACTACTCTGGGTACTGGGGTACACTACTCTGGGTACTGGGGTACACTACTCTGGGTACTGGGGTAGACTACTCTGGGTACTGGGGTAGACTACTCTGGGTACTGGGGTAGACTACTCTGGGTACTGGGGTACACTACTCTTGGTACTGGGGTAGACTACTCTGGGTACTGGGGTAGACTAGTTTACTGCTCTCTGATATCTCTATCTGTTCTGTCTGATATCTCTATCTGTCCTGTCTGATATCTCTAACTGTCCTGTCTGATATCTCTAACTGTCCTGTCTGATATCTCTATCTGTTCTATCTGATATCTCTATCTGTCCTGTCTGATATCTCTAACTGTTCTGTCTACTGCTGTCTGATATCTCTAACTGTCCTGTCTGATATCTCTATCTGTCCTGTCTGATATCTCTAACTGTCCTGTCTGATATCTCTATCTGTCCTGTCTGATATCTCTATCTGTCCTGTCTGATATCTCTATCTGTCCTGTCTGATATCTCTAACTGTCTGTCTGTCTGATATCTCTAACTGTCCTGTCTGATATCTCTATCTGTCCTGTCTGATATCTCTATCTGTCCTGTCTGATATCTCTATCTGTCCTGTCTGATATCTCTATCTGTCCTGTCTGATATCTCTATCTGTCCTGTCTGATATCTCTATCTGTCCTGTCTGATATCTCTATCTGTCCTGTCTGATATCTCTATCTGTCCTGTCTGATATCTCTATCTGTTCTGTCTGATATCTCTAACTGTCCTGTCTGATATCTCTATCTGTTCTGTCTGCTGCTGTCTGACCGCTAGGAAGTGGAGGTTGGTAGCATCTACACACTATTCTCTCTATTTACTGTGTGTGTGTGTGTGTGTGTGTGTGTGTGTGTGTGTGTGTGTGTGTGTGTGTGTGTGTGTGTGTGTGTGTGTGTGTGTGTGATACAGAACCACTAGAACACAGTGTGTGTGTGTGTGTGTGTGTGTGTGTGTGTGTGTGTGTGTGTGTGTGTGTGTGTGTGTGTGTGTGTGTGTGTGTGTGTGTGTGTGTGTTGTAATTTTAATCATTCTAATGGTTGTGTGTTTCAGGAGCCAGGTACATGGAATCCTGGGAAAGCATTTGATCAAGGTGGGACTTCATCAGAATAAAGAAAAAACACACACGCACACACACACACACACACACACACACACACACACACAGAGTGGTGGAGGATAGAGAGAGGTTATTTATTGAAGAGGATTACAGTAAGACATTACATGGGGCAGCAGGTAGCCTAGTGGTTAGAGTGTAGAGGAGGCAGGTAGCCTAGTGGTTAGAGTGTAGAGGAGGCAGGTAGTCTAGTGGTTAGAGTGTAGAGGAGGCAGGTAGCCTAGTGGTTAGAGTGTAGAGGAGGCAGGTAGCCTAGTGGTTAGAGTGTAGAGGAGGTAGGTAACCTAGTGGTTAGAGAGTAGAGGAGGTAGGTAGCCTAGTGGTTAGAGTGTAGAGGAGGTAGGTAACCTAGTGGTTAGAGTGTAGAGGAGACAGTTAGCCTAGTGGTTAGAGTGTAGAGGAGGTAGGTAGCCTAGTGGTTAGAGTGTAGAGGAGGCAGGTAGCCTAGTGGTTAGAGTGTAGAGGAGGCAGGTAGTCTAGTGGTTAGAGTGTAGAGGAGGCAGGTAGCCTAGTGGTTAGAGTGTAGAGGAGGCAGGTAGCCTAGTGGTTAGAGTGTAGAGGAGGTAGGTAACCTAGTGGTTAGAGAGTAGAGGAGGTAGGTAGCCTAGTGGTTAGAGTGTAGAGGAGGTAGGTAACCTAGTGGTTAGAGAGTAGAGGAGGCAGGTAGTCTAGTGGTTAGAGTGTAGAGGAGGCAGGTAGTCTAGTGGTTAGAGTGTAGAGGAGGCAGGTAGCCTAGTGGTTAGAGAGTAGAGGAGGTAGGTAGCCTAGTGGTTAGAGTGTAGAGGAGGCAGGTAGCCTAGTGGTTAGAGTTTAGAGGAGGTAGGTAACCTAGTGGTTAGAGTGTAGAGGAGGCAGGTAGCCTAGTGGTTAGAGTGTAGAGGAGGTAGGTAACCTAGTGGTTAGTGTAGAGGAGGTAGGTAACCTAGTGGTTAGAGTGTAGAGGAGGTAGGTAGTCTGGTGGTTAGAGTGTAGAGGAGGTAGGTAGCCCAGTGGTTAGAGTGTAGAGGAGGCAGGTAGACTAGTGGTTAGAGTGTAGAGGAGGCAGGTAGCCTAGTGGTTAGAGTGTAGAGGAGGCAGGTAGCCTAGTGGTTAGAGTGTAGAGGAGGCAGGTAGTCTAGTGGTTAGAGTGTAGAGGGGGCGGGTTAGCCTAGTGGTTAGAGTGTGGAGGAGGCAGGTAGTCTAGTTGTTAGAGTGTAGAGGGGGCGGGTTAGCCTAGTGGTTAGAGTGTGGAGGAGGCAGGTAGTCTAGTTGTTAGAGTGTAGAGGAGGTAGGTAACCTAGTGGTTAGAGTGTAGAGGAGGCAGGTAGCCTAGTGGTTAGAGTGTAGAGGAGGCAGGTAGCCTAGTGGTTAGAGTGTAGAGGAGGTAGGTAACCTAGTGGTTAGAGTGTAGAGGAGGCAGGTAGCCTAGTGGTTAGAGTGTAGAGGAGGCAGGTAGCCTAGTGGTTAGAGTGTTGTGCGGCAGGTAGTCTAGTGGTTAGAGTGTAGTGGAGGCAGGTAGCCTAGTGGTTAGAGTGTAGAGGAGGTAGGTAACCTAGTGGTTAGTGAAGAGGAGGTAGGTAACCTAGTGGTTAGAGTGTAGAGGAGGTAGGTAGTCTGGTGGTTAGAGTGTAGAGGAGGTAGGTAACCTAGTGGTTAGAGTGTAGAGGAGACAGTTAGCCTAGTGGTTAGAGTGTAGAGGAGGTAGGTAGCCTAGTGGTTAGAGTGTAGTGGAGGTAGGTAGCCCAGTGGTTAGAGTGTAGAGGAGGCAGGTAGCCTAGTGGTTAGAGTGTAGAGGAGGCAGGTAGCCTAGTGGTTAGAGTGTAGAGGAGGCAGTTAGCCTAGTGGTTAGAGTGTAGAGGAGGTAGGTAGCCCAGTGGTTAGAGTGTAGAGGAGGCAGGTAGCCCAGTGGTTAGAGTGTAGGGACGGCAGGTAGCCTAGTGGTTAGAGTGTAGAGGAGGCAGGTAACCTAGTGGTTAGAGTGTAGAGGAGGCAGGTAGCCTAGTGGTTAGAGTGTAGAGGAGGCAGGTAGCCTAGTGGTTAGAGTGTAGAGGAGGCAGGTAGCCTAGTGGTTAGAGTGTAGAGGAGGCAGGTAGCCTAGTGGTTAGAGTGTAGAGGAGGCAGGTAGCCTAGTGGTTAGAGTGTAGAGGAGGTAGGTAACCTAGTGGTTAGAGTGTAGAGGAGGCAGGTAGACTAGTGGTTAGAGTGTAGAGGAGGCAGGTAGCCTAGTGGTTAGAGTGTAGAGGAGGCAGGTAACCACTATAGTAAGCCATTACACCAGAGGTCACTGCTCTGAACAGCTGAACCAGGATCAGTTTATAACTGGGGTCAGGTTAAAGTTGAAAACATGGAACCTACGGACAACAACACCTATAGGAGACATACACATCCTTGTTGAGTCTCTGCTCGGTAAAACCCCGCCTTATCTCAGCTCAGTGGTCACCATATCAACCCCCACCTGTCACACGTGCTCCAGCAGGTATATTTCTCTGGTCACCCCCAAAAATAGTT
>NC_088231.1:31995169-32025169 GCF_036934945.1 Oncorhynchus masou masou | reverse complement strand
TACGGTATAGACAGGTGAACTACGGTATAGACAGGTGATCTACAGTTTAGACAGGTGATCTACGGTATAGACAGGTGATCTACGGTATATACAGGTGATCTACAGTTTAGACAGGTGATCTACGCTATAGACAGGTGATCTACAGTATAGACAGGTGATCTATGGTATATACAGGTGATCTACGGTATAGACAGGTGATCTACGGTATAGACAGGTGATCTACGGTATAGACAGGTGATCTACAGTATAGACAGGTGATCTACAGTATATACAGGTGATCTACGGTATAGACAGGTGATCTATGGTATAGACAGGTGATCCTTTGTATAGATTTAGGTATGTTTCAGTGTGCTGGCTGTCTGGGGTTGTAGTCTTTCAGTGTGCTGGCTGGAAGGGGTTGTAGTCTTTCAGTGTGCTGGCTGGCTGTAGTCTTTCATTGTGCTGGCTGGAAGGGGTTGTAGTCTTTCAGTGTGCTGGCTGGCTGTAGTCTTTCAGTGTGCTGGCTGGCTGGGGTTGTAGTCTTTCAGCGTGCTGGCTGGCTGTAGTCTTTCAGTGTGCTGGCTGGGTGTTGTCGTCGTTCAGTGTGCTGGCTGGGGTTGTAGTGTTTCAGTGTGCTGGCTGGGGTTGTAGTCTTTTAGTGTGCTGGCTGGGGTTGTAGTGTTTCAGTGTGCTGGCTGGGGTCGTAGTGTTTCAGTGTGCTGGCTGGGGTCGTAGTGTTTCAGTGTGCTGGCTGGGGTCGTAGTGTTTCAGTGTGCTGGCTGGGGTTGTAGTGTTTCAGTGTGCTGGCTGGCTGGGGTTGTAGTGTTTCAGTGTGCTGGCTGGCTGGGGTTGTAGTGTTTCAGTGTGCTGGCTGGCTGGGGTTGTAGTCTTTTAGTGTGCTGGCTGGCTGGGGTTGTAGTCTTTTAGTGGGCTGGCTGGGGTTGTAGTCTTTTAGTGTGCTGGCTGGGGTTGTAGTCTTAGTGTGCTGGCTGGGGTTGTAGTCTTTTAGTGTGCTGGCTGGGGTTGTAGTCTTTTAGTGTGCTGGCTGGGGTTGTAGTCTTTTAGTGTGCTGGCTGGGGTTGTAGTCTTAGTGTGCTGGCTGGGGTTGTAGTCTTTTAGTGTGCTGGCTGGGGTTGTATTGTTTCAGTGTGCTGGCTGGCTGGGGTTGTAGTGTTTCAGTGGGCTGGCTGGCTGGGGTTGTAGTGTTTCAGTGTGCTGGCTGGGGTTGTAGTGTTTCAGTGTGCTGGCTGGCTGGGGTTGTATTGTTTCAGTGTGCTGGCTGGCTGGGGTTGTAGTGTTTCAGTGGGCTGGCTGGCTGGGGTTGTAGTGTTTCAGTGTGCTGGCTGGGGTTGTAGTGTTTCAGTGTGCTGGCTGGGGTTGTATTGTTTCAGTGTGCTGGCTGGCTGGGGTTGTAGTGTTTCAGTGTGCTGGCTGGGGTTGTATTGTTTCAGTGTGCTGGCTGGCTGGGGTTGTATTGTTTCAGTGTGCTGGCTGGCCTGGGTTGTAGTGTTTCAGTGTGCTGGCTGGGGTTCTAGTGTTTCAGTGTGCTGGCTGGCAGGGGTTGTAGTGTTTCAGTGTGCTGGCTGGCTGGGTGTTGTCGCCGTTCAGTGTGCTGGCTGTCTGGGTGTTGTCGCCGTTCAGTGTGCTGGCTGTCTGGGTGTTGTCGTCGTTCAGTGTGCTGGCTGGCTGGGTGTTGTCGTCGTTCAGTGTGCTGGCTGGCTGGGTGTTGTAGTGTTTCAGTGTGCTGGCTGGGGTTGTAGTGTTTCAGTGTGCTGGCTGGCCTGGGTTGTAGTGTTTCAGTGTGCTGGCTGGTTTTGTAGTGTTTCAGTGTGCTGGCTGGGGTTGTAGTGTTTCAGTGTGCTGGCTGGCTGGGGTTGTAGTCTTTTAGTGTGCTGGCTGGCTGGGGTTGTAGTCTTTTAGTGTGCTGGCTGGGGTTGTAGTCTTTTAGTGTGCTGGCTGGGGTTGTAGTCTTTTAGTGTGCTGGCTGGGGTTGTAGTCTTAGTGTGCTGGCTGGGGTTGTAGTCTTTTAGTGTGCTGGCTGGGGTTGTAGTCTTTTAGTGGGCTGGCTGGGGTTGTAGTGTTTCAGTGGGCTGGCTGGCTGGGGTTGTAGTGTTTCAGTGTGCTGGCTGGGGTTGTATTGTTTCAGTGTGCTGGCTGGCCTGGGTTGTAGTGTTTCAGTGTGCTGGCTGGGGTTCTAGTGTTTCAGTGTGCTGGCTGTCAGGGGTTCTAGTGTTTCAGTGTGCTGGCTGGCAGGGGTTGTAGTGTTTCAGTGTGCTGGCTGGCTGGGTGTTGTCGCCGTTCAGTGTGCTGGCTGTCTGGGTGTTGTCGCCGTTCAGTGTGCTGGCTGTCTGGGTGTTGTCGTCGTTCAGTGTGCTGGCTGGCTGGGTGTTGTAGTGTTTCAGTGTGCTGGCTGGGGTTGTAGTGTTTCAGTGTGCTGGCTGGCTGGGGTTGTAGTCTTTTAGTGTGCTGGCTGGGGTTGTAGTCTTTTAGTGTGCTGGCTGGGGTTGTAGTCTTTTAGTGTGCTGGCTGGGGTTGTAGTCTTTTAGTGTGCTGGCTGGGGTTGTAGTCTTTTAGTGGGCTGGCTGGGGTTGTAGTGTTTCAGTGTGCTGGCTGGCTGGGGTTGTAGTGTTTCAGTGTGCTGGCTGGGGTTGTAGTGTTTCAGTGTGCTGGCTGGGGTTGTATTGTTTCAGTTTGCTGGCTGGGGTTGTAGTGTTTCAGTGTGCTGGCTGGGGTTGTAGTGTTTCAGTGTGCTGGCTGGCCTGGGTTGTAGTGTTTCAGTGTGCTGGCTGGGGTTGTAGTGTTTCAGTGTGCTGGCTGGTTTTGTAGTGTTTCAGTGTGCTTGCTGGGGTTGTAGTCATTCAGTGTGCTGGCTGGGGTTGTAGTGTTTCAGTGTGCTGGCTGGGGTTGTAGTGTTTCAGTGTGCTGGCTGGCTGGGGTTGTAGTCTTTTAGTGTGCTGGCTGGGGTTGTAGTCTTTTAGTGTGCTGGCTGGGGTTGTAGTCTTTTAGTGTGCTGGCTGGGGTTGTAGTCTTTTAGTGTGCTGGCTGGGGTTGTAGTCTTTTAGTGTGCTGGCTGGGGTTGTAGTCTTTTAGTGGGCTGGCCTGGGTTGTAGTGTTTCAGTGTGCTGGCTGGCTGGGGTTGTAGTGTTTCAGTGTGCTGGCTGGGGTCGTAGTGTTTCAGTGTGCTGGCTGGGGTTGTAGTGTTTCAGTGTGCTGGCTGTCAGGGGTTCTAGTGTTTCAGTGTGCTGGCTGGCAGGGGTTGTAGTGTTTCAGTGTGCTGGCTGGCTGAGTGTTGTCGCCGTTCAGTGTGCTGGCTGTCTGGGTGTTGTCGTCGTTCAGTGTGCTGGCTGGCTGGGTGTTGTAGTGTTTCAGTGTGCTGGCTGGGGTTGTAGTGTTTCAGTGTGCTGGCTGGGGTTGTAGTGTTTCAGTGTGCTGGCTGGGGTTGTAGTGTTTCAGTGTGCTGGCTGGCCTGGGTTGTAGTGTTTCAGTATGCTGGCTGGCCTGGGTTGTAGTGTTTCAGTGTGCTGGCTGGTTTTGTAGTGTTTCAGTGTGCTGGCTGGGGTTGTAGTGTTTCAGTGTGCTGGCTGGGGTTGTAGTGTTTCCGTGTGCTGGCTGTCTGGGGTTGTAGTGTTTCAGTGTGCTGGCTGTCTGGGGTTGTAGTGTTTCAGTGTGCTGGCTGGGGTTGTAGTGTTTCCGTGTGCTGGCTGTCTGGGGTTGTAGTGTTTCAGTGTGCTGGCTGGGGTTGTAGTGTTTCAGTGTGCTGGCTGTCTGGGTGTTGTCGCCGTTCAGTGTGCTGGCTGTCTGGGTGTTGTCGTCGTTCAGTGTGCTGGCTGGCTGGGTGTTGTAGTCGTTCAGTGTGCTGGCTGGGGTTGTAGTGTTTCAGTGTGCTGGCTGGGGTTGTAGTGTTTCAGTGTGCTGGCTGGGGTTGTAGTGTTTCAGTGTGCTGGCTGGGGTTGTAGTGTTTCAGTGTGCTGGCTGGGGTTGTAGTCTTTCAGTGTGCTGGCTGGGTGTTGTTGTCTATCAGTGGGCTGGCTGGCTGGGTGTTGTAGTCTTTCAGTGTGCTGGCTGGCTGTAGTCTTTCAGTGTGCTGGCTGGGTGTTGTCGTCTTTCAGTGTGCTGGCTGGCTGGGTGTTGTAGTCTTTCAGTGTGCTGGCTGGCTGGGTGTTGTCGTCTTTCAGTGTGCTGGCTGGCTGGGTGTTGTAGTCTTTCAGTGTGCTGGCAGGCTGGGTGTTGTAGTCTTTCAGTGTGCTGGCAGGCTGGGTGTTGTAGTCGTTCAGTGTGCTGGCTGGCTGTAGTCTTTTACACTAAAGTCCCACTAAATCCACTAGCCTGAAATGCAGAACCTGTTTTGTGCTAACCTTCCACTGCTTGTACCCTGTGTCATTACCAAACATGACAGACTGGATTTCTCCAGGCTACAAATCCACAGCAACAATGGGATTTATAAATCTTCAACGAGACAGTAAACTATCTACTTTACATAGTTTATAAATGAAACATGCTTATTTCTGACCAACACAACTTTATTCATGGGAGCGTACAGACATTTTATAAACTTGACTCATAATGAAAGAAATGATCGTACGCAGAAATGTAACAAGTTATAAATACACAAGCACATTTAATAAACTGTGTTTCTGGTCATTCATGATTAGTGTGATCATAGTCCAGGGATTTATTCACTCGGAACCAAACAGACCCAAAATGGGTTCAAACAGGGAGGGACTTAGCTGATCTTGTCCAATAAGAAACACTTGTTTTTGTTTTCTGCTGCAAAACCGTTGCGCTACGATGTACACTAATGAATACACCCCTGATGTGTTCCGTCTCTCCTCTCCAGACTCCCCCTGTTGGTCTGAACTGACCGGTATTAACAAGAAACAGGCTGCGGAGAAGCTACCGGGTGAGTCTCCAACGTCTCTCTCTCTATGACCCCTGACCTCTAACCCCTGACCTCTATAACCTTTGACCTCTAAACCTCTGACCTCTAGGTCAGTACCTGCCAGTGTGTGACGCAGAGGGCTACTACCGGTCCCACCAGTGCCACGGCAGCAGCGGACAGTGCTGGTGTGTCGATCGCTATGGCAACGAGGTCGCAGGGTCACGGACCCACGGAGCAGCAGACTGTGGTAGGTCCGCGCTAAGCATTCTGGGGGGGGGGGTCATTTCCAACTAACTAATTGGTTTGATGCCGAAAAAAAGTTGACCGTAACTTGATTGGCTGACCGACTGACCACCTGATTTAGGTTATTTTGGAAATTGATTAGGAAAACATGAAACATAAAACAGAACATTAACAAACAAGAACAGCTCAAGGACAGAACTGGTTCCTGTGTTCTGTAGGGTGGTGTTTAACCTGAGTTCCTTCCTGGTTCCTGTGTTCTGTAGGGTGGTGTTTAACAGTAGTTCCTTCCTGGTTCCTGTGTTCTGTAGGGGTGGTGTTTAATAGTAGTTCCTTCCTGGTTCCTGTGTTCTCTAGGGTGGTGTTTAATAGTAGTTCCTTCCTGGTTCCTGTGTTCTCTAGGGTGGTGTTTAATAGTAGTTCCTTCCTGGTTCCTGTGTTCTGTAGGGTGGTGTTTAACCTGAGTTCCTTCCTGGTTCCTGTGTTCTGTAGGGTGGTGTTTAACCTGAGTTCCTTCCTGGTTCCTGTGTTCTGTAGGGTGGTGTTTAACAGTAGTTCCTTCCTGGTTCCTGTGTTCTGTAGGGTGGTGTTTAACAGTAGTTCCTTCCTGGTTCCTGTGTTCTGTAGGGTGGTGTTTAACAGTAGTTCCTTCCTGGTTCCTGTGTTCTGTAGGGTGGTGTTTAACAGTAGTTCCTTCCTGGTTCCTGTGTTCTGTAGGGTGGTGTTTAACCTGAGTTCCTTCCTGGTTCCTGTGTTCTGTAGGGTGGTGTTTAACAGTAGTTCCTTCCTGGTTCCTGTGTTCTGTAGGGTGGTGTTTAACCTGAGTTCCTTCCTGGTTCCTGTGTTCTGTAGGGTGGTGTTTAACAGTAGTTCCTTCCTGGTTTCTGTGTTCTGTAGGGGTGGTGTTTAACGGTAGTTCCTTCCTGGTTCCTGTGTTCTGTAGGGGTGGTGTTTAACGGTAGTTCCTTCCTGGTTCCTGTGTTCTGTAGGGGTGGTGTTTAACGGTAGTTCCTTCCTGGTTCCTGTGTTCTGTAGGGGTGGTGTTTAACAGTAGTTCCTTCCTGGTTCCTGTGTTCTGTAGGGTGGTGTTTAACAGTAGTTCCTTCCTGGTTCCTGTGTTCTGTAGGGTGGTGTTTAACAGTAGTTCCTTCCTGGTTCCTGTGTTCTGTAGGGTGGTGTTTAACAGTAGTTCCTTCCTGGTTCCTGTGTTCTCTAGGGTGGTGTTTAATAGTAGTTCCTTCCTGGTTCCTGTGTTCTCTAGGGTGGTGTTTAATAGTAGTTCCTTCCTGGTTCCTGTGTTCTGTAGGGTGGTGTTTAACCTGAGTTCCTTCCTGGTTCCTGTGTTCTGTAGGGTGGTGTTTAACAGTAGTTCCTTCCTGGTTTCTGTGTTCTGTAGGGTGGTGTTTAACCTGAGTTCCTTCCTGGTTCCTGTGTTCTGTAGGGTGGTGTTTAACAGTAGTTCCTTCCTGGTTCCTGTGTTCTGTAGGGTGGTGTTCAACAGTAGTTCCTTCCTGGTTCCTGTGTTCTGTAGGGTGGTGTTTAACAGTAGTTCCTTCCTGGTTCCCGTGTTCTGTAGGGTGGTGTTTAACAGTAGTTCCTTCCTGGTTCCTGTGTTCTGTAGGGTGGTGTTTAACAGTAGTTCCTTCCTGGTTCCTGTGTTCTGTAGGGTGGTGTTTAACAGTAGTTCCTTCCTGGTTCCTGTGTTCTGTAGGGTGGTGTTCAACAGCAGTTCCTTCCTGGTTCCTGTGTTCTGTAGGGTGGTGTTTAACAGTAGTTCCTTCCTGGTTCCTGTGTTCTGTAGGGTGGTGTTTAACAGTAGTTCCTTCCTGGTTCCTGTGTTCTGTAGGGTGGTGTTTAACAGTAGTTCCTTCCTGGTTCCTGTGTTCTGTAGGGTGGTGTTTAACAGTAGTTCCTTCCTGGTTCCTGTGTTCTGTAGGGTGTTGTTCAACAGCAGTTCCTTCCTGGTTCCTGTGTTCTGTAGGGTGGTGTTTAACAGTAGTTCCTTCCTGGTTCCTGTGTTCTGTAGGGGCGGTGTTGGAATCATCTGGAGACCAGGGCAGCGGAGACTCTCTCTTCTCCGACGACGACTATGACGATGATGAAGATGATGCCTTCGTCCTGAGCGACCAGATCGATGACGAAGATGACGAAGACGAGGACGACTATGACGGAGAGGAAAGATATCTGTCGTAACTCCGTCACTCTGCACTTTGCCAGGGGACTTCAGCAGCAAGAATAGTTGCTAGGCGACCTCGTCACCGCTAACAGACTAAAGACATTTCTCTCTCTCTCTCTGCTGTGTCTCAAATGTCCCCCTATACCCTAGTCAGTTCCCCAGGGCCCATTGGGTGCTGGGGGAAGTCAGTCCACTACATAGTGTACAGGGCACCATTTGGGATGGCCCACTCTGTGTTTGTTGTCCGTTCCTAACTTAAAGGTGGACTCTGCATTTTGACGCCATCGTACAAAGTGGGGGGGGGAACTTCCTGTAAATAACAGATGTCATCAACAACAACAAAAAACAACAACAACAACAGAAATGTGATCTGTTTCCGCATCAGGAAAACCACAGCATAGCCGTCCGTCCTGTTGTTGGGGTTGTCCCGTAACCAGGAAGTGACCTTGCTGTGTATGACGTCATAATGATCAGCCCACCTTTAGTAGCTGGTAAACGTTTGTTCATGTTTCCACTTTCTCTGCCGTCTGACTTTGGAATGGCCTACGTGGCTGTAACTCCGGGGAGTCGTCCAATCAGCGAGAACTTCAACGACCAATCAGAGTTTAGAGACTGGTTTATCGACAGCCAATCACAAGCTGTGGATGGAGTCACATGTGCAATGAGCCCTTTCCTTATTGGACAATCAGTGTGTCCTCTCCTCTCTTCCTCTCCTCCTTCCTATCTCCTCTCTCTCCTCCCTCTTATCTCCTCTCCTCTCTTCCTCTCATCCTTCCTATCTCCTCTCATCCTCTCCTCACTCCTATCACCTCTCCTCTCTTATTCTCCTCCCTCCTATCTCCTCTCCTCTCTTCCTCTCCTCCCTCCTATCTCCTCTCATCCTCTCCTCCCTCCCTCCTATCTCCTCTCATCCTCTCCTCACTCCTATCACCTCTCCTCTCTCCTCTCCTCCCTCCTATCTCCTCTCATCCTCTCCTCACTCCTATCTCCTCTCCTCTCTTCCTCTCCTCCCTCCTATCTCCTCTCATCCTCTCCTCACTCCTATCTCCTCTCCTCTCATCCTCTCCCTCTCCTCTCCTCTCCTCTCCTCTCCTCTCCTCCTCTCCTCTCCTCTCCTCTCCTCTCTCTCCTCTCCTCTCCTCTCCTCTCCTCTCTTCTCCTTTCCTCTCCTCCCTCCTCTCATCCTCTCCTCCCTCCTATCTCCTCTCATCCTCTCCTCTCCTCTCCTCTCCTCTCTTCTCCTTTCCTCTCTTCTCCTCTCCTCCCTCCTATCTCCTCTCATCCTCTCCTCCCTCCTATCTCCTCTCATCCTCTCCTCCCTCCTATCTCCTCTCATCCTCTCCCTCTCCTCTCCTCTCCCTCTCCTCTCCTCTCTTCTCCTTTCCTCTCTCTCTCCTCTCCTCCCTCCTATCTCCTCTCCTCTCCTCTCCTCTCTCTCCTTTCCTCTCTTCTCCTCCCTCCTATCTCCTCTCATCCTCTCCTCTCTCCTCTCCTCTCCTCTCCTCTCCTCTCCTCTCCTCTATTGTTACCTGTGTCCGAGTGATGATGGAGAGATTGTCACTGTTTTCTAATGTCTATTGTTTTCCAATAGAAACAGAAACTGATTAGACATTAGGTAGTGATTATTTACGAGTCCCAAATGGCCCTCTAGTCTCTATGTAGTGCCCTACTTTAGACCAGGGCCCTACGGTCTAACCCCTAGTTCCTATGTAGTGCCCTACTTTAGACCAGGGCCCTACGGTCTAAGCCCTAGTTCCTATGTAGTGCCCTACTTTAGACCAGGGTCTAACCCCTAGTTTCTATGTAGTGCCCTACTTTAGACCAGGGCCCTACGGTCTAACCCCTAGTTCCTATGTAGTGCCCTACTTTAGACCAGGGCCCTACGGTCTAACCCCTAGTTCCTATGTAGTGCCCTACTTTAGACCAGGGCCCTACGGTCTAACCCCTAGTTCCTATGTAGTGCCCTACTTTAGACCAGGGCCATACGGTCTAACCCCTAGTTCCTATGTAGTGCCCGACTTTAGACCAGGGCCATACGGTCTAACCCCTAGTTCCTATGTAGTGCCCTACTTTAGACCAGGGCCATACGGTCTAACCCCTAGTTTCTATGTAGTGCCCTACTTTAGACCAGGGCCCTACGGTCTAACCCCTAGTTCCTATGTAGTGCCCTACTTTAGACCAGGGCCCTACGGTCTAACCCCTAGTTCCTATGTAGTGCCCTACTTTAGACCAGGGCCCTACGGTCTAAGCCCTAGTTCCTATGTAGTGCCCTACTTTAGACCAGGGCCCTACGGTCTAAGCCCTAGTTCCTATGTAGTGCCCTACTTTAGACCAGGGCCCAACGGTCTAACCCCTAGTTTCTATGTAGTGCCCTACTTTAGACCAGGGCCCTACAGTCTAACCCCTAGTTCCTATGTAGTGCCCTACTTTAGACCAGGGCCCTACGGTCTAACCCCTAGTTCCTATGTAGTGCCCTACTTTAGACCAGGGCCCTACGGTCTAACCCCTAGTTCCTATGTAGTGCCCTACTTTAGACCAGGGCCATACAACCCCTAGTTTCTATGTAGTGCCCTACTTTAGACCAGGGCCCTACGGTCTAACCCCTAATGTAGTGCCCTACTTTAGACCAGGGCCATACGGTCTAACCCCTAGTTTCTATGTAGTGCCCGACTTTAGACCAGGGCTGATATGACTGTGGAGAAACAAATAACAGTGTGGAACAAAATATGAATCACAAACTATTTTTATAGTGAATTGCTTCTAAAAAAAATGTACCAGATCTGAATCCTAAATGACTCTGTTCCCTATGTCGTCCACTGAGCCCAGAGGAACCAGATCTGAATCCCAAATGACTCTCTATTCCTCATGTCGTCCACTGAGCCCAGAGGAACCAGATCTGAATCCCAAATGACTCTCTATTCCCCATGTCGTCCACTGAGCCCAGAGGAACCAGATCTGAATCCCAAATTACTCTATTCCCTATATAGTCCAATGAGCCAAGTGGAACATGATTGAATCCCAAATGACTCTCTATTCCCTATATAGTCCACTGAGCCAAGTGGAACATGATTGAATCCCAAATGACTCTCTATTCCCTATATAGTGCACTGAGCCCAGAGGAAAGTGGTGAGAAGGGAATAGGGTGCTGTTTGGGCCAGAAAGGGGCCTGTTGTTTTGCCCGCTTGGTCCAGTGGAATATAATCTAAGGCATTGTACATCAAACAGGATCCACTATAGAGGATATGGGTTACGGTTAGATGGGGTTGTTATGGCGTCTGGCTTGGGAGTAGAACACTTTCACTATTTAACCTTTTTACATAATAATCTGTATTATACTAGAATAGTTTAACACACACACACACACACACACACACACACACTGGATCTGGGTCAGACTGCACTACTAGAACCAACCCTATGGGTCGTTCTGGATCAGACTGCACTACTAGGGCCAACCCTATGGGTCGTTCTGGATCAGACTGCACTACTAGGACCAACCCTATGGGTCGTTCTGGATCAGACTGCCCTACTAGGGCCAACCCTATGGGTCGTTCTGGATCAGACTGCACTACTAGGGCCAACCCTATGGGTCGTTCTGGATCAGACTGCCCTACTAGGGCCAACCCTATGGGTCGTTCTGGATCAGACTGCACTACTAGGGCCAACCCTATGGGTCGTTCTGGATCAGACTGCACTACTAGGGCCAACCCTATGGGTAGTTCTGGATCAGACTGCACTACTAGGGCCAACCCTATGGGTCGTTCTGGATCAGACTGCACTACTAGAACCAACCCTATGGGTCGTTCTGGATCAGACTGCCCTACTAGGGCCAACCCTATGGGTCGTTCTGGATCAGACTGCACTACTAGGGCCAACCCTATGGGTCGTTCTGGATCAGACTGCCCTACTAGGGCCAACCCTATGGGTCGTTCTGGATCAGACTGCACTACTAGGGCCAACCCTATGGGTCGTTCTGGATCAGACTGCACTACTAGAACCAACCCTATGGGTCGTTCTGGATCAGACTGCACTACTAGGGCCAACCCTATGGGTAGTTCTGGATCAGACTGCACTACTAGGGCCAACCCTATGGGTCGTTCTGGATCAGACTGCACTACTAGAACCAACCCTATGGGTAGTTCTGGATCAGACTGCACTACTAGAACCAACCCTATGGGTCGTTCTGGATCAGACTGCACTACTAGGGCCAACCCTATGGGTCGTACTGGATCAGACTGCACTACTAGGGCCAACCCTATGGGTCGCTCTGGATCAGACTGCACTATTAGAACCAACCCTATGGGTCGTTCTGGATCAGACTGCACTACTAGGGCCAACCCTATGGGTAGTTCTGGATCAGACTGCACTACTAGGGCCAACCCTATGGGTCGTTCTGGATCAGACTGCACTACTAGAACCAACCCTATGGGTCGTTCTGGATCAGACTGCACTACTAGGGCCAACCCTATGGGTCGTTCTGGATCAGACTGCACTACTAGGGCCAACCCTATGGGTCGTTCTGGATCAGACTGCACTACTAGGGCCAACCCTATGGGTCGTTCTGGATCAGACTGCACTACTAGAACCAACCCTATGGGTCGTTCTGGATCAGACTGCACTACTAGGGCCAACCCTATGGGTCGTTCTGGATCAGACTGCACTACTAGGGCCAACCCTATGGGTCGTTCTGGATCAGACTGCACTACTAGGGCCAACCCTATGGGTCGTTCTGGATCAGACTGCACTACTAGGGCCAATCCTATGGGTCGTTCTGGATCAGACTGCACTACTAGGGCCAACCCTATGGGTCGTAATGGATCAGACTGCACTACTAGGGCCAACCCTATGGGTAGTTCTGGATCAGACTGCACTACTAGGGCCAACCCTATGGGTCTTTCTGGATCAGACTGCACTACTAGAACCAACCCTATGGGTAGTTCTGGATCAGACTGCACTACTAGAACCAACCCTATGGGTCGTTCTGGATCAGACTGCACTACTAGGGCCAACCCTATGGGTCGTTCTGGATCAGACTGCACTACTAGGGCCAACCCTATGGGTCGTTCTGGATCAGACTGCACTACTAGGGCCAACCCTATGGGTCGTTCTGGATCAGACTGCACTACTAGAACCAACCCTATGGGTCGTTCTGGATCAGACTGCACTACTAGGGCCAACCCTATGGGTCGTTCTGGATCAGACTGCACTACTAGGGCCAACCCTATGGGTCGTTCTGGATCAGACTGCACTACTAGGGCCAATCCTATGGGTCGCTCTGGATCAGACTGCACTACTAGGGCCAATCCTATGGGTCGTTCTGGATCAGACTGCACTACTAGGGCCAACCCTATGGGTCGCTCTGGATCAGACTGCACTACTAGGGCCAACCCTATGGGTCGTTCTGGATCAGACTGCACTACTAGGGCCAACCCTATGGGTCGTTCTGGATCAGACTGCACTACTAGGACCAACCCTATGGGTCGTTCTGGATCAGACTGCACTACTAGGACCAACCCTATGGGTCGTTCTGGATCAGACTGCACTACTAGGACCAACCCTATGGGTCGTTCTGGATCAGACTGCACTACTAGGGCCAACCCTATGGGTCGTTCTGGATCAGACAAGGCGACATTGGGAATCACCCCACATATATGGTTTTAGGAAAAAAAAAAAAAAAGCATTTTTAAAATGTATTTAATTTGCTGTAATAAAAAATATATTGACCAAAGACCTGTCTGTTTACCGGTCTGTCTACCTGTCTACTGTCTGTCTGTCTGTCTGTCTGTCTGTCTGTCTGTCTGTCTGTCTGTCTGTCTGCCTGTCTGTCTGTCTGTCTGTCTGTCTGACTCATTTATTTTAACAGGTAGGTTATTATATAAGTTAGTACTGTACTATATAGGTCATTACTGTAATATATAGGTTAGTACTGTAATATATAGGTCAGTACTGTAATATATAGGTTAGTACTGTAATATATAGGTTAGTACTGTAATATATAGGTTAGTACTGTACTATATAGGTTAGTACTGTACTATATAGGTTAGTACTGTACTATATAGGTTAGTACTGTAATATATAGGTTAGTACTGTAATATATAGGTTAGTACTGTACTATATAGGTTAGTACTGTACTATATAGGTTAGTACTGTAATATATAGGTTAGTACTGTAATATATAGGTTAGTACTGTACTATATAGGTTAGTACTGTAATATATAGGTTAGTACTGTAATATATAGGTTAGTACTGTAATATATAGGTTAGTACTGTAATATATAGGTTAGTACTGTAATATATAGGTCATTACTGTAATATATAAGTTAGTACTGTAATATATAGGTTAGTACTGACTATATAGGTTAGTACTGTACTATATAGGTTAGTACTGTAATATATAGGTTAGTACTGTAATATATAGGTTAGTACTGTAATATATAGGTTAGTACTGTACTATATAGGTTAGTACTGTACTATATAGGTTAGTACTGTAATATATAGGTTAGTACTGTAATATATAGGTTAGTACTGTACTATATAGGCCAGTACTGTACTATATAGGTTAGTACTGTACTATATAGGTTAGTACTGTACTATATAGGTCATTACTGTAATATATAGGTTAGTACTGTACTATATAGGATAGTACTGTAATATATAGGTTAGTACTGTACTATATAGGTCATTACTGTACTATATAGGTTAGTACTGTAATTTATAGGTTAGTACTGTAATATATAGGTCATTACTGTAATATATAGGTTACCTGTACTATATAGGATAGTACTGTAATATATAGGTTAGTACTGTAATATATAGGTTAGTACTGTAATATATAGGCCAGTACTGTACTATATAGGATAGTACTGTACCATATAGGTCTGTACTGTACCATATAGGTTAGTACTGTACTATATAGGTCTGCTACTGTACCATATATAGGTTAGTACTGTACCATATATAGGTCTAGTACTGTACCAATAGGTTAGTACTGTACCATATATAGGTCATTACTGTAATATATAGGTTAGTACTGTAATATATAGGTTAGTACTGTAATATATAGGTCAGTACTGTACTATATAGGTCTAGTACTGTAATATATAGGTTAGTACTGTAATATATAGGTTAGTACTGTAATATATAGGTTAGTACCAATAATATATAGGTTAGTACTGTAATATATAGGTTAGTACTGCTAATATATAGGTCATTACTGTAATATATATAGGTTAGTACTGTACTATATAGGTTAGTACTGTAATATATAGGTTAGTACTGTAATATATAGGTTAGTACTGTACTATATAGGTTAGTACTGTAATATATAGGTCATTACTGTAATATATATAGGTTAGTACTGTAATATATAGGTTAGTACTGTAATATATAGGTTAGTACTGTACTATATAGGTTAGTAACTGTAATATATAGGTCATTACTGTACCATATATATAGGTTAGTACTGTAATATATAGGTTAGTACTGTAATATATAGGTTAGTACTGTAATATATAGGTTAGTACTGTAATATATAGGTTAGTACTGTACTATATAGGTCAGTACTGTAATATATAGGTCAGTACTGTACTATATAGGTTAGTACTGTAATATATAGGTTAGTACTGTAATATATAGGTTAACACTGTAATATATAGGTTAGTACTGTAATATATAGTCCAGTACTGTACTATATGACAGTACTGTACTATATAGGTCATTACTGTAATATATAGGTTAGTACTGTAATATATAGGTTAGTACTGTACTATATAGGTTAGTACTGTAATATATAGGTTAGTACTGTACTATATAGGTTAGTACTGTAATATATACATTAGTACTGTAATATATAGGTCATTACTGTAATATATATACATTAGTACTGTACTATATAGGTTAGTACTGTAATATATAGGTTAGTACTGTAATATATAGGTTAGTACTGTACTATATAGGTTAGTACTGTAATATATAGGTCATTACTGTAATATATATAGGTTACCATGTAATATATATAGGTTAACCATGTAATATATAGGTTAGTACTGTACTATATAGGTTAGTACTGTAATATATATAGGTCATTACTGTAATATATATAGGTTAGTACTGTAATATAACATTAGTACTGTAATATATAGGTTAGTACTGTAATATATAGGTTAGTACTGTACTATATAGGTTAGTACTGTACTATATAACATTAGTACTGTACTATATAGGTTAGTACTGTACTATATAGGTTAGTACTGTACTATATGGTCAGTACTGTAATATATAGGTTAGTAACTGTACTATATAGGTTAGTGCTGTACTATATAGGTTAGTACTGTACTATATAGGTTAGTATCTGTAACCATAGGTCATTACTGTAACATATATAACCATTAGTACTGTAATATATACATTAGTACTGTGACCATATAGGTTAGTACTGTACTATATAGGTCAGTACTGTAATATATAGGTTAACACTGTACTATATAGGTTAGTACTGTAACATATAGGTTAGTACTGTAATATATGGTTAGTACTGTAACATATAGGTTAGTATGTACTATATAACATTAGTACTGTACCATATATAGGCTCCATGTACTGTACTATATAACATCTAGTACTGTAATATATAGGTTAGTACTGTAATATATACATTAGTATAATATATAGGTTAGTACTGTAATATATAGTCCAGTACTGTACTATATAGGTCAGTACTGTACTATATAGGTTAGTACTGTAATATATAGGTTAGTACTGTAATATATAGGTTAGTACTGTAATATATAGTCCAGTACTGTACTATATAGGTCAATAACATCTGTAATATATAGGTTAACACTGTAATATATAGGTTAGTACTGTACTATATAGGTTAGTACTGTAATATATAGGTTAGTACTGTACTATATAACATCTGCTAAACATGTAATATATAGGTTAGTACTGTAATATATAGGTCATTACCATGTAATATTAACATCTGCTAACCATGTGACCAATAACATCTGTAATATATACCAATTAGTACTGTAATATAACGCCATAGTACTGTGACCAATAACATACTGTAATATATAGACCATTAACATCTAATATATATAGTGACCAATACTGTAATAACCATAGGTTAACTCTAATAACCATATTTAGGCAGTAACATCTACAAGATAACCATGTGTAGTACCAATAACATCTGCTCATTACTGTGACCATTAACATCTGTAACTGTAAATAACATCTGCTAACCATGTGTATGTGACCAATAACACTGTAATATCTGTAACCAAGCTGTAACAGACCAATAACCATGTGAGGTTAACATCTGTAACCATGTGACCAATAACATCTGCTAACCATGTGTCTGCCCCAACTGTACCAATAACATCTGCTAACCATGTGACCAATAACATCTGAATAACCATGTGTATGTGACCAATACATCTAGGTAACCATGTGTATGTGACCAATAACATCTGCTAACCATGTACATATGACCAATAGTACTGTAATATATAGGTCATGTGACCACAACATCTGATAACCATGTGTACTGTGAATATATAGGTTATACTGTACTAATAACATCTGATACTGTACCATATAACATCTGTACTGTGACCATATAACATTAGCTAACCATGTGACCATATAACATCTGCTACCAGTGACCAATAACATCTGATAACCATGTGACCAATAACATTAGTACCATGTGACCATATAAGGTCTGCTAACTGTGACCAATAACATCTGCTAACCATGTAAATATCTGCTAGTACTGTACCATATAAGGTTAGTACTGTACCGCCATATAGGCCAGTACATCTGCTAATATATCAGTTAGTATCTGCTAGCTATATATGGACAGTAACACTGCTAACCATATGACCAGTACTGCCACTATATAGCTAACCATGTGACCAATAACATCTGCAACCAGAAAGGATACAGACTGCTAACCATGTTCCATTTTTAGTTACTTTACAGCCAATCATTGCTAACCAATGGATTAAATCTGCTAACCATGTTTATGTGACCAATAACACCAATACCCCATGTGACATCAATAATCACATCACAATACCCCATAATGACATCAATAACATCTGCATAACCATGTGACCAATAACATCTGCTAAATATGATTATAACATTTATTCTTCATTTGACCAATAACATCTGTGACATGTGATCAATAACATGTGTTTTGTCATGGGTATGTGACCATAACATCTAACGTAATCATGTGACCATTAACATCTGCTAACCATGTGACCAATAACATCTACAACTGCTAACCATGTGACTCAATAATTGGGAACCATGTTTATAACCATGTGACCAATAACATCTGCTGTTTTCATGGTATGTGATTGTTCCTGTAACATCTGTGTCTTCACCAGATAGGACTGCTAACTAGGTTTTCACGTTCCGTTTGTTGTTTTTAACATCTGTTAACATGTTTTTTTCGTTCTTCATTAAACATGTGACTCAAAAACATCATTTAACATCTGGTCCGTGACCTCCTTCAACCATGTGTATGTGACCAAGAACATCTGCAACCATGTAGTGACCAATAACATCTGATAACAGTGTATGTGACCAATAACATCTGCTAACCATGTGACCAATAACATCTGAGACCATGTGACCAATAACATCAGCCTGTGACCAATAACATCTGCCGCCCCAATAACATCTGCTAACCAGGACCAATAACATCTAACATCTGAACCATGTGCCAATAACATGAGGATGGCAGCAACATCGAACGCATTGGAAGTGACCAATAACATCTGCAGCCCCAATAACATCTGCTAACCATGTGACTCAATAACATCTGCTAACCATGAGTCACCAATCATCTGCCTGAGCCATTAACATCTGCTAACCATGTTACCAATGACATCTCAACCAGGTGACCAATAACATCAGCTAACCGGTGTTGGAGGTGACCAATAACATCTGCTGACCAGGACCAATGGGGAACATCTGCTAGGAGATGTGTAATGACCAATAACATCTGTGCTAACCATGTGTATGTGACCAATAACATCTGTGACCATCGGGATGTGACCATTAACATCTGCTAACCATACTGACCAATAACATCTGTTAACCATGTGACCATGTGACCAGCCTAACATCTGCCTAACCATGTGACCAATAACATCTGCTAACCATGTGTATGTGACCAATAACATCTGCTAACCATGCACTGTGACCAATAACATCTCATGTGACCAATAACATCTGATAACATGTGTATGTGACCAATAACATCTGCTAACCTCATGTGTGTGACCAATAACATCTGCTAACCATGTGACTTAACATCTGCTAACCATGTGACCAATAACATCTGCTAACCATGTACCACCAATAACATCTGCTAACCATGTGTATGTGACTAATAACATCTGCTAACCATGTGCATGTGACCAATAACATCTGATAACCATGTGTATGTGACCAATAACCATGTGATGTGACCAATAACATCTGTAACCATGTGACCAATAACATCTGCTAACCATGTGACCATTAACATCTGCTAACCATGTGACCAATAACATCTGCTAACCATGTGACCAATAACATCTGCTAACCATGTGACCAATAACATCTGCTAACCATGTGACCAATAACATCTGCTAACCATGTGACCAATAACATCTGCTAACCATGTGACCAATAACATCTGCTAACCATGTGACCAATAACATCTGCTAACCATGTGACCAATAACATCTGCTAACCATGTATATGTGACCAATAACATCTGCTAACCATGTGACCAATAACATCTGCTAACCATGTGACCAATAACATCTGCTAACCATGTGACCAATAACATCTGCTAACCATATGACCATTAACATCTGCTAACCATGTGTATGTGACCAATAACATATGCTAACCATGTGACCATTAACATCTGCTAACCATGTGACCATTAACATCGGCTAACCATGTGACCAATAACATCTGCTAACCATGTGACCAATAACATCTGCTAACCATGTGACCAATAACATCTGCTAACCATGTGACCAATAACATCTGCTAACCATGTGATCAATAACATCTGCTAACCATGTGTATGTGACCAATAACATCTGCTAACCATGTGACCATTAACATCTGCTAACCATGTGACCAATAACATCTGCTAACCATGTGACCAATAACATCTGCTAACCATGTGACCAATAACATCTGCTAACCATGTGTATGTGACCAATAACATCTGCTAACCATGTGTATGTGACCAATAACATCTGCTAACCATGTGACCAATAACATCTGCTAACCATGTGTATGTGACCAATAACATCTGCTAACCATGTGACCAATAACATCTGCTAACCATGTGTATGTGACCAATAACATCTGCTAACCATGTGACCAATAACATCTGCTAACCATGTGTATGTGACCAATAACATCTGCTAACCATGTGTATGTGACCAATAACATCTGCTAACCATGTGTATGTGACCAATAACATCTGATAACCATGTGTATGTGACCAATAACATCTGATAACCATGTGTATGTGACCAATAACATCTGCTAACCATGTGACCAATAACATCTGATAACCAATAACAACATCTGATAACCATGTGACCAATAACATCTGCTAACCATGTGACCATTAACATCTGCTAACCATGTGATCAATAACATCTGCTAACCATGTGACCAATAACATCTGACTAACCATGTGACCAATAACATCTGCTAACCATGTGACCAATAACATCTACTAACCATGTGACCAATAACATCTGCTAACCATCTGACCATTAACATCTGCTAACCATGTGACCAATAACATCTGCTAACCATGTGTATGTGACCAATAACATCTGCTAACCATGTGACCAATAACATCTGATAACCATGTGACCATTAACATCTGATAACCATGTGACCAATAACATCTGCTAACCATGTGTATGTGACCAATAACATCTGCTAACCATGTGACCAAAAACATCTGCTAACCATGTGACCAATAACATCTGATAACCATGTGACCATTAACATCTGCTAACCATGTGACCAATAACATCTGCTTACCATGTGACCAATAACATCTGCTAACCATGTGACCAATAACATCTGCTAACCATGTGACCAATAACATCTGCTAACCATGTGTATGTGACTAATAACATCTGCTAACCATGTGTATGTGACCAATAACATCTGCTAACCATGTGACCAATAACATCTGCTAACCATGTGTATGTGACCAATAACATCTGCTAACCATGTGACCAATAACATCTGCTAACCAAGTGACCCAAAAACATCTGCTAACCATGTGACCAATAACATCTGCTAACCATGTGATGTGACCAATAACATCTGCTAACCATGTGACCAATAACATCTGCTAACCATGTGTGACCAATAACATCTGCTAACCATGTGACCAATAACATCTCATAACCATGTGACCAATAACATCTACTAACCATGTGTATGTGACCAATAACATCTGCTAACCATGTGTATGTGACCAATAACATCTACTAACCATGTGACCAATAACATCTCATAACCATGTGACCATTAACATCTGCTAACCATGTGATCAATAACATCTGCTAACCATGTGACCAATAACATCTCATAACCATGTGACCATTAACATCTGCTAACCATGTGATCAATAACATCTGCTAACCATGTGATCAATAACATATGCTAACCATGTGTATGTGACCATTAACATCTGCTAACCATGTGACCAATAACATCTGCTAACCATGTGACCAATAACATCTGCTAACCATGTGACCATTAACATCTGCTAACCATGTGTATTTGACCAATAACATCTGCTAACCATGTGTATGTGACCAATAACATCTGCTAACCATGTGTATGTGACCAATAACATCTGCTAACCATGTGTATGTGACCAATAACATCTGCTAACCATGTGTATGTGACCAATAACATCTGCTAACCATGTGTATGTGACCAATAACATCTGCTAACCATGTGACCAATAACATCTGCTAACCATGTGACCAATAACATCTGCTAACCATGTGACCAATAACATCTGCTAACCATGTGACCAATAACATCTGCTAACCATGTGACCATTAACATCTGCTAACCATGTGACCAATAACATCTGCTAACCATGTGTATGTGACCAATAACATCTGATAACCATGTGTATGTGACCAATAACATCTGCTAACCATGTGTATGTGACCAATAACATCTGATAACCATGTATACGTGACCAATAACATCTGCTAACCATGTGACCAATAACATCTGCTAACCATGTGCATGTGACCAATAACATATGATTTGAAATATGTGTTATTTCATAGTTTTGATTTTAAATATATTTTGATTTGGTTCCGACATGATTCCATATGTGTGAATTCACAGTTGTGATGTCATCACTATAATTCTACAATGTAGAAAACAGTACAAATAAATAAAATCCCTGGAATGAGTCTAAACTGTTGACTGGTACTGTACATACACACACACACACACACACACACACACACACACACACACACACACACACACACACACACACACCATTACATCTTGACTGCCGTATCATTCAGTAGTCATTTACAACACAAACCAGAGTTATCTTTTACCTGTGTGTAGTTTTAATGACTCAGCATAGAGAGGAAGCCATTTTTGTTCCTTAGAACTACAAACATGGAGGAGATATGATAGAACAGAACTACAAACATGGAGGAGAGAGGTCTCACAGATCCTACAGAGGGACAGGATCACCAGGAGCTTGGCACATACAATACATGAGACAACTCTTTACACACACACACACACACACACACACACCTGACTAGTTTCCTCTTTTTTTTATTTAACAATAAATCTTTCAAGTTCTGCAAACTCATTGTCAAATCAAATTATTCAAAACAAACAAACAAACAAACAAATAACAACTAATGTTAGAGAGACTCAAGAACGTACATTTGGTTCTAAGGCAATATAAGTGCTGTCAAAACCCAACGTTGTCAGGACGTTTTCAGAAGAACGTTGTCAGAACGTTGTCAGAAAGACATTGTCTCTCAGTTTGTATAATGTTTGCCTGAACGTTGTCAGAATGTTTTCTAAGCAGAACATTGTCAGGACTTTGTCAAACCTCAAAAATGGTCAGAACGTTGTCAGCACCGTAAGTTGTCTGGCCGTTGTCTGAACGCAGTCCTCTCGGTTTGTATGAGGTTTGTCTGAAACGTTGTCTGAACAGGAAGTTGTCAGAAAGTTATCGGGATGTTGTCTCTCAGTTTGTATAATGTTGCCTCAGCGTTACCTCATGCTTCTCTCAGTCAGTCAGCCAATCAGTCAGTCAGCCAGTCCATCAGTGAATCAGTCAGCCAATCAGTCAGCCAGCCAGTCCATCAGTGAATCAGTCAGCCAATCAGTCAGTCAGCCAGTCCATCAGTGAATCAGTCAGCCAATCAGTCAGTCAGCCAGTCCATCAGTGAATCAGTCAGCCAATCAGTCAGTCAGCCAGTCCATCAGTGAATCAGTCAGCCAATCAGTCAGTCAACCTCCACCAAACAGCCAGTAAAAGTCAGTCAGCCAGTCCAATCAGACATCAGTCAGCCAGTAAAACAGTCAGCCAGTCCATCAGCCAATCAAACAGTCAGTCAGCCAGTCAATCAGTCAGTCAGTCAGCCAGTCAGTCAGTCAACCAGCCAATCAGACAGTCAAACAGTCAGTTAGCCAATCAAATAGTCATCCAGTCACTCAGTCAACCAGCCAATCAGACAGTCAATCAGTCAGCCAGTAAAATAGTCATCCAGTAACTCAGTCAAATAGTCAGCGACTCAGTCAGCCAAACAGCCAGTCAGTTATTTAGTCCAGTTCCATGTATTAAATCCAGTTCCTGTTCACACTCCAGTTTCAGAATTTAATCCAGTTTCAGTATTTAATCCAGTTTCAGTATTTAATCCTGTTTCAGTATTTAATCCAGTTTCAGAATTTAATCCAGTTTCAGTATTTAAGACTGTTTCAGTATTTAATCCAGTTTCAGTATTTAATCCAGTTTCAGTATTTAATCCAGTTTCAGTATTTAATCCTGTTTCAGTATTTAATCCAGTTTCAGAATTTAATCCAGTTTCACTATTGAATCCTGTTTCAGTATTTAATCCAGTTTCAGAATTTAATCCAGTTTCAGTATTGAATCCTGTTTCAGTATTTAATCCAGTTTCCGTATTTAATCCTGTTTCAGTATTTAATCCAGTTTACGTATTTAATCCAGTTTCAGTATTTAATCCAGTTCCCGTCGTTAAAGCAGTTCCATTAATCCTGTTGCAGTGTGAAGCTGTGATCCAGTCTCTCTTCACATGTAGTCCTCAGAGTTCTAGAAGCTCCCCTGTTGAGAGATGGACTGATCAGTCCTCCCCTCTCTCCTCTGGTTCTCACCCACACTCACTCCTCTCTTCAAAACTGTGTGTGTGTGTGTGTGTGTGTGTGTGTGTGTGTGTGTGTGTGTGTGTGTGTGTGTGTGTGTGTGTGTGTGTGTGTGTGTCTGTTTGGCGCCTGTCAGTCAGAGGAGAAAAGGGGCCTGTGGTTGTCTTGTCGGCACAGTGAGGCTAGGGGTCGGGGTGTTGTGACATCACTTCCTGGTGTGAAGGTTCTGCTGGAACTGGGTGCTGGTGTAGCGGATGTGGAACCCCTTCTTACTGATGGTGTCGTCGCTATGGAAACGGATCAACACCGCGTCACCCGCAGAGTAGATCTCCTCTCTGGGCTGGGGAGGGAGGGAGAGATGACAGAGGATGAGAGGGGAGAGATGACAGAGGATGAGAGAGAGAGAGAGAGATGAGAGAGAGAGAAAGAGAGAGAGATGACAGAGGATGAGAGGGAGAGAGAGATGAGAGAGGATGAGAGGGAGAGAGATGACAGAGGATGAGAGAGAGAGAGATGACAGAGGATGAGAGAGAGAGAGAGAGAGAGAGAGAGAGAGAGATGAGAGAGAGAAAGAGAGAGAGATGACAGAGGGGGATGAGAGGGAGAGAGGAGAGAGAGGATGAGAGGGAGAGAGATGAGACAGAGAGAGAGGGAGAGGGAGGGAGGGAGATGACAGAGGATGAGAGGGAGAGAGATGAGAGAGGATGAGAGGGAGGGAGGGAGGGAGGGAGAGACAGAGGATGAGAGAGAAGATGGGATAGAGAGAGAGAAAGAGAGGGATCAGAGGGATTTTCAGAGAAATGACAGAGAGAGAGATAACTGAGAGAGAGAGAGACAACAAATACCGAGATGAGATAACTGAGAGGGATGAGGAGAGTGAGAGAGAGAGAGATAACTGAGACAGAGAGATAGAGAGAGACCAAGAGAGAGACCAAGAGATGACAGATCGATCAGAGAGAGAGGGGCTATGACAGAGGTAGAGGTTACCCTGCCTACGGAGAGAGACAAGGAGAGACAGAGAAGATAACTGAGAAATACCGGTAACCAGGGCTGTAGAGGTGAGAAGATGGAGCATTCCTGGCTAGAGATAATAACAGTAGATGAATACATACAGTACAGTTGTATAATAAAACAGATAAAAACATTATCCACATATTGTTGGATTTTGGTCACGACCAAGATACCTGACATTGCAACAAATAAAGCTACCCGGAGCTGGTTCCTGGTTACCCTGCCTACGACGGCCAAGATAACTGACAACAAACACTGGTAACCAGGGCTAGTTCCTGGTTACCCTGCCTACGGCCAAGATAACTGACAACAAACACTGGTAACCAGGGCTGGTAACCAGGGCTAGTTCCTGGTTACCCTGCCTATGGCCAACATAACTGACAACAAATACCGGTAACCAGGGCTAGTTCCTGGTTACCCTGCCAGGGCTACGGCCAAGATACCTGACAACAGATACTGGTAACCAGGGCCCTGCCTACTGCCAGTTCCTGGTTACCTGACAACAAATACTGCCTACGGCCAAGATAACTGACAACAGATACTGGTACCAGGGCTAGTTCCTGGTTACCCTGCCTACGGCCAAGATAACTGACAACAAACACTGGTAACCAGGGCTAGTTCCTGGTTACCCTGCCTACGGCCAAGATAACTGACAACAAACACTGGTAACCAGGGCTAGTTCCTGGTTACCCTGCCTACCTGGTTACCAAGATACCTGACAACAGATACTGGTAACCAGGGCTAGTTCCTGGTTACCCTGCCTACGGCCAAGATAACTGACAACAAACACTGGTAACCAGGGCTAGTTCCTGGTTACCTGACAACAAATACCTACGGCCAAGATAACTGACAACAAATACCGGTAACCAGGGCTAGTTCCTGGTTACCCTGCCTACGGCCAAGATAACTGACAACAAACAAATACCGGTAACCATGGCTAGTTCCTGGATACCTGACAACAAATACTGCCTGGTTACCCTGGCCAAGATAACTGACAACAAACACTGGTAACCAGGGCTAGTTCCTGGTTACCCTGCCTACCAAGATAACTGACCAAGATAACTGACAACAAATACCGGTAACCAGGGCTAGTTCCTGGTTACCCTGCCTACGACAACAGATACTGGTACCAAGATAACTGACAACAAACACTGGTAACCAGGGCTAGTTCCTGGTTACCCTGCCTACGGCCAAGATAACTGACAACAGATACTGGTAACCAGGGCTAGTTCCTGGTTACCCTGCCTACGGCCAAGATAACTGACAACAGATACTGGTAACCAGGGCTAGTTCCTGGTTACCCTGCCTACGGCCAAGATAACTGACAACAAACACTGGTAACCAGGGCTAGTTCCTGGTTACCCTGCCTATGGCCAAGATAACTGACAACAAATACCGGTAACCAGGGACTAGTTCCTGGTTCCTGGTTACCCTGCCTACGGCCAAGATAACTGACAACAGAACACTGGTAACCAGGGCTAGTTCCTGGTTACCCTGCCTACGGCCAAGATAACTGACAACAGATACTGGTAACCAGGGCTAGTTCCTGGTTACCCTGCCTACGGCCAAGATAACTGACAACATACACTGGTAACCAGGGCTAGTTCCTGGTTACCCTGCCTACGGCCAAGATACCTGACAACAGATACTGGTAACCAGGGCTAGTTCCTGGTTACCCTGCCTACGGCCAAGATAACTGACAACAAACATTGGTAACCAGGGCTAGTTCCTGGTTACCCTGCCTATGGCCAAGATAACTGACAACAAATACCTAGTTCCTGGTTACCCTGCCTACGGCCACCTGACAACAAATACCGGGCTAGTTCCTGGTTACCCTGCCTACGGCCAAGATAACTGACAACAAACACTGGTAACCAGGGCTAGGGCTGGTTCCTGGTTACCCTGCCCAAGGACCAAGATAACTGACAACAAACACTGGTAACCAGGGCTACCCTGTTCAAGATAACTGACAACAGATACTGGTAACCCTGCCTACGGCCAAGATAACTGACAACATACACTGGTAACCCCCTCAGGGCTAGTTAATTCCTGGTTACCCTGCCTACAAGATAACTGACAACAGATACATAACTGACAACAGATACTGGTAACCAGGGCTAGTTCCTGGATGACAACAAACACTAACCAGGGTTATGTATGTGATTCAATAACATTCAATGACACCTCTACCCCATCTAACCCCCCGCCCATCCTTACACCAGAACCACAGAACCGTCCCAGTCTGTGTGAGTTAGAGTCATTATGTGATACCCCAGAACCACAGAACCGACCCAGTCTGTGTGAGTTAGAGTCATTATGTGATACCCCTCCTTACCCCAGAACCACAGAACCGTCCCAGAACCACAGAACCATCAGTGTGAGTTAGAGTCATTATGTGATACCCTCCTTACCCCAGAACCACAGAACCATCCCAGTCTGTGTGAGTTAGAGTCATTATGTGATACCCTCCTACCCCAGAACCACAGAACCATCCCAGTCTGTGTGAGTTAGAGTCATTATGTGATACCCCTCCTTACCCCAGAACCACAGAACCATCCCAGTCTGTGTGAGTTAGAGTCATTATGTGATACCCTCCTTACCCCAGAACCACAGAACCATCCCAGTCTGTGTGAGTTAGAGTCATTATGTGATACCCCTCCTTACCCCAGAACCACAGAACCGTCCCAGTCAGTGTGAGCTGGAGTCATTATGTGATACCCCTCCTTACCCCAGAACCACAGAACCATCCCAGTCTGTGTGAGTTAGAGTCATTATGTGATACCCTCCTTACCCCAGAACCACAGAACCAGTTAGAGCCAGTCTCTGTGTGAGTTAGAGTCATTATGTGATACCCCTCCTTACCCCAGAACCACAGAACCGTCCCAGTCTGTGTGAGTTAGAGTCCCCCTCCTTACCCCAGAACCACAGAACCATCCCAGTCTGTGTGAGTTAGAGTCATTATGTGATACCCCTCCTTACCCCAGAACCACAGAACCATCTGTGTGAGTTAGAGTCCAGTCTGTGTGAGTTAGAGTCATTATGTGATACCCTCCTTACCCCAGAACCACAGAACCATCCCAGTCTGTGTGAGTTAGAGTCATTATGTGATACCCTCTCACCCAGAACCACAGAAACCATCCCAGTCCCCTCCTTACCCCAGAACCACAGAACCGACAGTGTGAGTTAGAGTCCCCTCCTTAGAACCACAGAACCATCAGTGTGAGTTAGAGTCATTATGTGATACCCCTCCTTACCCCAGAACCACAGAACCACCCAGTCTGTGTGAGTTAGAGTCATTATGTGATACCCCCTCCTTACCCCAGAACCACAGAACCGTCCCAGTCTGTGTGAGTTAGAGTCATTATGTGATACCCCTCCTTACCCCAGAACCACAGAACCGACCCAGTCTGTGTGAGTTAGAGTCATTATGTGATACCCCTCCTTACCCCAGAACCACAGAACCGTCCCAGTCTGTGTGAGTTAGAGTCATTATGTGATACCCCTCCTTACCCCAGAACCACAGAACCATCCCAGTCTGTGTGAGTTAGAGTCATTATGTGATACCCCTCCTTACCCCAGAACCACAGAACCGACCCAGTCTCTGTGTGAGTTAGAGTCATTATGTGATACCCCTCCTTACCCCAGAACCACAGAACCGAACCCAGTCTGTGTGAGTTAGAGTCATTATGTGATACCCCTCCTTACCCCAGAACCACAGAACCATCCCAGTCTGTGTGAGTTAGAGTCATTATGTGATACCCCTCCTTACCCCAGAACCACAGAACCACCCAGTCTGTGTGAGTTAGAGTCATTATGTGATACCCCTCCTTACCCCAGAACCACAGAACCGACCCAGTCTGTGTGAGTTAGAGTCATTATGTGATACCCCTCCTTACCCCAGAACCACAGAACCATCCCAGTCTGTGTGAGTTAGAGTCATTATGTGATACCCCTCCTTACCCCAGAACCACAGAACCGACCCAGTCTGTGTGAGTTAGAGTCATTATGTGATACCCATCCCCAGAACCACAGAACCATCCCAGTAGCCCCAGAACCACAGAACCATCCCAGTCTGTGTGAGTTAGAGTCATTATGTGATACCCCTCCTTACCCCAGAACCACAGAACCATCCCAGTCTGTGTGAGCTTATGTGATACCCCTCATAAGAACCATCTGTGTGAGCAGCTCTATGTAGTCATAACCACAGTCCGCCTCCTCCACCTCGAAGGTCGTAAAGGTCAACTCTATTCCGTAACCCTCCTCTGACGTCACCAACCACTCACAGTCCGTATGGCCTGGAGAGAAGAGGAGAGCAGAGAGGAGACGAGTGTACAGTAGAGTAAAGTAAAATAGAGTAGAATAAAATAGAATAGAATAAAATAGAATAAAATAGAGTAGAGTAGAGTAAAATAGAATAGTAGAACAGAGGAGAGTAAAATAGAGTAGAGTAAATAGAGAGAGTAGAGAGATTAGAGTAGAACAGAATAGAGTAGAGTAGAGTAGAGTAGAATAGAATCGAGTAACATAGAGTAAAATAGAGTAGAACAGAGTAGAGTAAAATAGAGTAGAACAGAGGAGAGTAAAATATAGTAGAGTAAAGCAGAATAGAGTAGAATAGAAAAGAGTAGAGTAAAGCAGATTGAAGTAGAGTAGAGAAGAATATAGTAGAATAGAGTAGAATAGAGTAGAATAGAAAAGAGTAGAGTAAAGCAGATTAGAGTCGAGTAGAATATAGTAGAGTAGAATAGAATAGAATAGAGTAGAACAGATTAGAGTAGAATAGAATACAGTAGAATAGAATAGAGTAGAATAGAGTAGAATAGAATAGAGTAGAACAGAGTAGAATAGAATACAGTAGAGTAGAATAGAATAGAAAGAGTAGAGTAGAATAGAATAGAGAATAGAGAGGAGAACAGAGTAGAATAGAATACAGTAGAGTAGAATAGAAACAGAGTAGAGTAGAATAGAATAGAGAAATAGAGTAGAATAGAATACAGTAGAATAGAATAGAGTAGAACAGAGTAGAATAGAATAGAGTAGAGTAGAAGATTAGAGTAGAACAGAATGAGAGAGAATAGAGTAGAGTATAGAATAGAGTAGAACAGAGAGTAGAATAGAATAGAGTAGAGTAGAATAGAATAGAGTAGAACAGAGTAGAGTAGAATAGAATAGAGTAGAGTAGAATAGAATAGAGTAGAGTAGAATAGAGTAGAGTAGAATAGAATACAGTAGAGTAGAATAGAAGAATAGAGTAGAACAGAGAGTAGAA
>NC_088231.1:31987276-31994669 GCF_036934945.1 Oncorhynchus masou masou | reverse complement strand
TGCTATCCTGGTACTACAGTGGAGTCTCTCTTCGTGGTCTTACGGTCGCTGTCCGGGCACTACAGCGCGCCGCGCGCAATCCGGTGTCATCACTGCGTGCTGCCGTGTGCGTGCTGTCTGTGGTACATGCGGTGCTATCCTGGTACTAAGCAGTGTGTGTGTTGTTGCAGCACACGGTGCGGGTGTGCTATCCTGGCACTGCAGGCAGTGTGTGTGTTGTGGTATTACGGTGCCATCCTGGTACTACAGTGTGTGTGTTGTGGTATTACGGTGCTATCCTGGTACTACAGTGTGTGTGTTGTGGTATTACGGTGCTATCCTGGTACTACAGTGTGTGTGTTGTGGTATTACGGTGCTATCCTGGTACTACAGTGTGTGTGTTATTAACTGAGTGCTATCCTGGTACTACAGTGTGCTGCTATCCTGGTACTACAGTGTGTGTGTGTTGTGGTATTACGGTGCTATCCTGGTACTGCAGTGTGTGTGTTGTGGTATTCAGTGCTGACTGGCTTTCTTGTGGTCACACGGTGCTTCACACACACAGACAGACACACAGACACAGGGTTAGGTCTGTGTGAGGATTAGTTGGCCTCCTCAAGCATCTGGCCCAGTGAATATAGTGTTCCTAGGTATTACAAACAGATATCCTAAGGAGACTAACAGATATCCTAGTGAGACTAACGGTATATCCATTAGAGACTAACAGATATCCCTAGGAGACTAACAGATATCCCTAAGAGACTATCCCTGGTGCATCTAGGTGACTGAATTCCTAGGAGACTAACATATATCCCTGGACTAACAGATATCCCTAGAGACTAACAGATGCTATCCCTAGGACTAACAGATATCCCTAGGAGACTAACAGGTATCCCTAGTGACTAACAGATATCCCTAGTGAGACTAACAGAGATATCCCTAGGAGACTAACAGATATCCTAGGAGACTCCTGGATATCCCTAGGAGACTAACAGATATCCCTAGAGACTAACAGATATCCCTAGAGACCATTAACAGATATCCTAAGAGACTAACAGATGTGTTGTGAGTATTAACATATATCCCTAGGAGACTAACAGATATCCCTAGGAGACTAACAGATATCCCTAGAGACTACAGGTATCCATAAGGTACTAACAGGTATCCCTAGGAGACTAACATGCTATCCCTAGGAGACTAACAGATATCCATAGGAGACTAACAGATATCCCTAGGAGACTAACATATATCCTAGGAGACTACAGTGATGTCCCTTGTGAGACTAACAGGTATCCTAGGACTAACAGATACCGTAGTGGACCAACAGATATCCCTAGGACTAACAGATATCCCTGGAGACTAACAGATATCCCTGGAGACTAACAGATACCGTAGGAGACTAACAGATATCCCTAGGATACTAACAGATATCCCTAGGAGACTAACAGATATCCTAGGAGACTAACGGTGTATCCTGAGACTAACAGTGTGTGTGTCCCTAGGAGACTAACATATATATCCCTAGGAGACTAACAGATATCCCTAAGAGACTAACATATATCCTGGAGACTAACAGATATCCCTAAGAGACTAACAGATATCCCTAGAGACTAACAGATATCCCTAGGAGACTGTGGTAGATATCCCTAGGTGCTATCCAGATATCCCTAGGAGACTGAGACAACAATTCCCTAGGAGACTAACGGGTATCCATAAGATACTACAGGGTATCCCCTAGGAGACTAACATATATCCTGGTACTAAGAGATATCCCTAAGTGAGACCAACATATATCCCAAGGACTAACAGATATCCCTAGGAGACTAACAGATATCCTAGGAGACTAACAGATATCCCTAGGAGACTAACAGATATCCTAGGAGACTAACAGATATCCCTAGAGACCAACAGATATCCCTTCTGACATCCATATAACAGATATCCCTAGGAGACTAACAGATAACGTAGGAGACTAACAGATATCCCTAGGATACTAACAGATATCCCTAGTAACAGATATCCTAGGACTAACGGGTATCCATAAGAGAGACTAACAGTGTGTCCCTAGTTGTGGTATTCCGTTATATCCTAGGAGACTAACAGATATCCCTAAGAGACTAACATATATGCCAAGGAGACTAACAGATATCCTAAAGAGACTAACAGATATCCCTAGGAGACTAACAGATATCCCTAGGAGACTAACAGATATCCCTAGGATACTAACAGATATCCCTAGGAGACTAACAGATATCCCTAGGAGACTAACGGGTATCCATAAGAGACTAACAGGTATCCCTAGGAGACTAACATGTATCCCTAGGAGACTAACAGATATCCCTAAGAGACTAACATATATCCCAAGGAGACTAACAGATATCCCTAAGAGACTAACAGATATCCCTAGGAGACTAACAGATATCCCTAGGAGACTAACAGATATCCCTAGGAGACTAACAGATATCCCTAGGAGACTAACAGATATCCCTAGGAGACTAACAGATATCCCTAGGAGACTAACAGGTATCCATAAGAGACTAACAGGTATCCCTAGGAGACTAACATATATCCCTAAGAGACTAACAGATATCCCTAGGAGACTAACAGATATCCCTAGGAGACTAACAGATATCCCTAGGAGACTAACAGATATCCCTAGGAGACTAACAGATATCCCTAGGAGACTAACAGATATCCCTAGGAGACTAACAGATATCCCTAGGAGACTAACAGATATCCCTAGGAGACTAACAGGTATCCATAAGAGACTAACAGGTATCCCTAGGAGACTAACATATATCCCTAGGAGACTAACAGATATCCCTAGGAGACTAACAGGTATCCCTAGGAGACTAACAGATATCCCTAGGAGACTAACAGATATCCCTAGGAGACTAACAGATATCCCTAGGAGACTAACAGATATCCCTAGGAGACTAACAGATATCCCTAGGAGACTAACAGGTATCCATAAGAGACTAACAGGTATCCCTAGGAGACTAACAGATATCCCTAGGAGACTAACAGATATCCCTAGGAGACTAACAGATATCCCTAGGAGACTAACAGATATCCCTAGGAGACTAACAGATATCCCTAGAGACTAACAGGTATCCATAAGAGACTAACAGGTATCCCTAGGAGACTAACAGATATCCCTAGGAGACTAACAGATATCCCTAGGAGACTAACAGATATCCTAGAGACTAACAGATATCCCTAGGAGACTAACAGGTATCCATAAGAGACTAACAGATATCCCTAGGAGACTAACAGATATCTGTTGAGACTAACAGATATCCCTGACTCTATCCCTAGTGTGACTGTGATATCCCTAAGAGAATAACAGATATCCCTAGGAGACTAACAGATATCCCTAGGAGACTAACAGATATCCCTAGGAGACTAACAGATATCTTCTAGGAGACTAACAGATATCCCTAGGAGACTAACAGGTATCCCTAGGAACAGATATCCCAAAAGAGACTCACAGATATCCCTAGGAACAGATATCCCTAGGAGACTAACAGATATCCCTAGGAGACTAACAGATATCCCTAGAGACTAACAGGTATCCCTAGGAGACTAACAGTTATCCCTAGGGAGACTAACAGATATCCCTAGAGACTAACAGATATCCCTAGGAGACTAACAGATATCCCTAGGAGACTAACATATATCCCTAGAGACCAACAGTTATCCCTAGGAGACTAACAGATATCCCTAGGAGACTAACAGGTATCCCTAGGAGACTAACAGATATTCCTAGGAGACTAACAGATATCCCTAGGAGACTAACAGGTATCCCTAGGAGACTAACATATATCCCTAGGAGACTAACAGATATCCCTAGGAGACTAACAGATATCCCTAGGAGACTAACAGATATCCCTAGGAGACTCACAGATATCCCTAGGAGACTAACAGATATCCCTAGGAGACTAACAGATATCCCTAGGAGACTAACAGATATCCCTAGGAGACTAACAGGTATCATATGTATGTATGTATGTAGACTGACATAACCAGAGTTTGCAGAGCTGTTATCAAAGCCTGGCTATTTGAAGAATCTCTATATAAATATATATATAAAATATAAAGCTGTTATCAAAGCCTGAATCTCTATATAAATATATATATAAAGTATAAAGCTGTTATCAAAGCCTGGCTATTTGAAGAATTCTATTTAAATATATATATATATTTTTGTTGCATATATATATATTTGCTTAACACTTTTTGTTGGGTTACTGCAGGATTCCATATGTGTTATTTCTAGTATTGATGTCCTCACTATTATTCCTACTGGTCTGATTCATAGTAGCAGTGTTAGTCTAGGATCAGGTATCGTATTCAGAGAGGTTAACGTTGGTCTGGACAGGCTGGTCTGATTCAGAGAGGTTAACGATGGCTGGTCTGATTCAGAGAGGTTAACGATGGCTGGTCTGATTCAGAGAGGTTAACGATGGCTGGTCTGATTCAGAGAGGTTAACGATGGCTGGTCTGATTCAGAGAGGTTAACGTTGGTCTGGACAGGCTGGTCTGATTCAGAGAGGTTAACGATGGCTGGTCTGATTCAGAGAGGTTAACGTTGGTCTGGACAGGCTGGTCTGATTCCAGAGAGGTTAACGTTATCTGGACAGGCTAGATTCAGAGAGGTTAACGATGGTCTGGAGAGGCTATCTGATTCAGGAGACAAACAGATGGACAGGCTGGTCTGATTCAGAGAGGTTAACGATGGCTGGTCTGATTCAGAGAGGTTAACTATGGCTGGTCTGATTCAGAGAGGTTAACAGATATCCCTGATTCAGAGAGGTTAACGATGGTTATCAGGCTGGTCTGATTCAGAGAGGTTAACGAGATGTCTGATTCAGAGAGGTTAACGTTGGTCTGGACAGGCTGGTCTGATTCAGAGAGGTTAACGATGGCTGGTCTGATTCAGAGAGGTTAACGATGGCTGGTCTGATTCAGAGAGGTTAACGATGGTCTGGACAGGCTGGTCTGATTCAGAGAGGTAACAGATATGGTCTGATTCAGAGACTAACAGGCTGGTCTGATAGGAGACTAACATATCTGGACAGGCCTGAGAGAGGTTACTAACTGGTCTGATTCAGAGAGGTTAACGATGGCTGGTCTGATTCAGAGAGGTTAACGATGGTCTGGACAGGTTGGTCTGATTCAGAGAGGTTAACGATGGTCTGGACAGGCTGGTCTGATTCAGAGAGCCGATGGCTGGTCTGATTCAGAGAGGTTAACTATAAAATGGTCTGATTCAGAGAGGTTAACGATGGCTGGTCTGATTCAGAGAGGTTAACGATGGTCTGGACAGGCTGGTCTGATAGAGAGGTTAATGATGGCTGGTCTGATTCAGAGAGGTAACGATGGCTGTTGATTCAGAGAGGTTAACGTTGGTCTGGACAGGCTGGTCTGATTCAGAGAGGTTAACGATGGTCTGGACAGGCTGGTCTGATTCAGAGAGGTTAACGATTCTGGACAGGCTGGTCTGATTCAGAGAGGTTAATCGATTTGGTCTGATTCAGAGAGGTTAACTGGCTGGTCTGATTCAGAGAGGTTAACTGGTCTGGACAGGCTGGTCTGATTCAGAGAGGTTAACGATGGCTGGTCTGATTCAGAGAGGTTAACGATGGTCTGGACAGGCTGGTCTGATTCAGAGAGGTTAACGATGGTCTGGACAGGCTGGTCTGATTCAGAGAGGTTAACGATGGCTGGTCTGATTCAGAGAGGTTAACGTTGGTCTGGACAGGCTGGTCTGATTCAGAGAGGTTAACGTTCTGGACAGGCTGGTCTGATTCAGAGAGGTTAACGATGGCTGGTCTGATTCAGAGAGGTTAACGTTGGTCTGGACAGGCTGGTCTGATTCAGAGAGGTTAACGATGGCTGGTCTGATTCAGAGAGGTTAACGATGGCTGGTCTGATTCAGAGAGGTTAACGATGGTCTGGACAGGCTGGTCTGATTCAGAGAGGTTAACGATGGTCTGGACAGGCTGGTCTGATTCAGAGAGGTTAATGATGGCTGGTCTGATTCAGAGAGGTTAACGATGGCTGGTCTGATTCAGAGAGGTTAACGATGGCTGGTCTGATTCAGAGAGGTTAACGATGGCTGGTCTAATTCAGAGAGGTTAACGTTGGTCTGGACAGGCTGGTCTGATTCAGAGAGGTTAACGATGGCTGGTCTGATTCAGAGAGGTTAACGATGGTCTGGACAGGCTGGTCTGATTCAGAGAGGTTAACGATGGTCTGGACAGGCTGGTCTGATTCAGAGAGGTTAACGATGGCTGGTCTGATTCAGAGAGGTTAACGATGGTCTGGACAGGCTGGTCTGATTCAGAGAGGTTAACGATGGCTGGTCTGATTCAGAGAGGTTAACGATGGCTGGTCTGATTCAGAGAGGTTAACGATGGTCTGGACAGGCTGGTCTGATTCAGAGAGGTTAACGATGGCTGGTCTGATTCAGAGAGGTTAACGATGGTCTGGACAGGCTGGTCTGATTCAGAGAGGTTAACGATGGTCTGGACAGGCTGGTCTGATTCAGAGAGGTTAACGATGGCTGGTCTGATTCAGAGAGGTTAACGTTGGTCTGGACAGGCTGGTCTGATTCAGAGAGGTTAACGATGGCTGGTCTGATTCAGAGAGGTTAACGATGGTCTGGACAGGCTGGTCTGATTCAGAGAGGTTAACGATGGTCTGGACAGGCTGGTCTGATTCAGAGAGATAACGTTGGTCTGGACAGGCTGGTCTGATTCAGAGAGGTTAACGATGGCTGGTCTGATTCAGAGAGGTTAACGATGGTCTGGACAGGCTGGTCTGATTCAGAGAGGTTAACGATGGCTGGTCTGATTCAGAGAGGTTAACGATGGTCTGGACAGGCTGGTCTGATTCAGAGAGGTTAACGATGGTCTGGACAGGCTGGTCTGATTCAGAGGGTTAACGAAGGCTGGTCTGATTCAGAGAGGCGATGGTCTGACAGGCTGGTCTGATTCAGAGAGGTTAATCGATGGGCTGGTCTGATTCAGAGAGGTTAACGATGGCTGGTCTGATTCAGAGAGGTTAACGATGGTCTGGACAGGTTGGTCTGATTCAGAGAGGTTAACGATGGCTGGTCTGATTCAGAGAGGTTAACGATGGCTGGTCTGATTCAGAGAGGTTAACGATGGCTGGTCTGATTCAGAGAGGTTAACGATGGCTGGTCTGATTCAGAGAGGTTAACGATGGCTGGTCAGATTCAGAGAGGTTAACGATGGTCTGTACAGGTTGGTCTGATTCAGAGAGGTTAACGATGGTCTGGACAGGCTGGTCTGATTCAGAGAGGTTAACGATGGCTGGTCTGATTCAGAGAGGTTAACGATGGTCTGGACAGGCTGGTCTGATTCAGAGAGGTTAACGATGGCTGGTC
>NC_088231.1:31977276-31979776 GCF_036934945.1 Oncorhynchus masou masou | reverse complement strand
TTCTACTAGATAAAGACCAGTCTCTTCCTCAATAGAGTTCAGTGAATTCTACTAGATAAAGACCAGTCTCTTCCTCAATAGAGTTCAGTGAATTCTACTAGATAAGGACTAGTCTCTTCCTCAATATTCAGTGAATTCTACTAGATAAAGACCAGTCTCTTCCACAATAGAGTTCAGTGAATTCTACTAGATAAAGACCAGTCTCTTCTTCAATAGAGTTCAGTGAATTCTACTAGATAAAGACCAGTCTCTTCCTCAATAGAGTTCAGTGAATTCTACTAGATAAAGACCAGTCTCTTCCTCAATATTCAGTGAATTCTACTAGATAAAGACCAGTCTCTTCCTCAATAGAGTTCAGTGAATTCTACTAGATAAAGACCAGTCTCTTCCACAATCTAATAAAGAGTTCTTCCTCAGTGAATTCTACTAGATAAAGACCAGTCTCTTTTCAATAGAGTTCAGTGAATTCTACTAGATAAAGACCTGTCTCTTTTTCCAGGAAGTGAATTCTACTAGATAAGGACTAGTCTCTTCCTCAATATTCAGTGAATTCTACTAGATAAAGACCAGTCTCTTCCTCAATAGAGGAAGTGAATTCTACTAGATAAAGACCAGTCTCTTCCTCAATAGAGTTCAGTGAATTCTACTAGATAAAGACCAGTCTCTTCCTCAATAGAGTTCAGTGAATTCTACTAGATAAGGACTAGTCTCTTCCTCAATATTCAGTGAATTCTACTAGATAAAGACCAGTCTCTTCCACAATAGAGTTCAGTGAATTCTACTAGATAAAGACCAGTCTCTTCTTCAGTTCTTCAATAGAGTCAGTGAATTCTACTAGATAAAGAACAGTCTCTTCCTCAATATTCAGTGAATTCTACTAGATAAAGACCAGTCTCTTCCTCAATGAGTTCAGTGAATCTCCTAGATAAAGACCGTCTCTTCCTCAATAGAGTTCAGTGAATCTACTAGATAAAGAGGCCAGTCTCTTCCTCAATAGAGTTCAGTGAATCTACTAGATAAAGAGGAGTTCAGTGAATTCTACTAGATAAAGACCAGTCTCTTCCACAAGTGTGTTTGGGGACACTTGTTTTTATGTTGTTTTCTGCTGCCCCTAGTGGCCGGCATTGACAGTGTCTCCCAGGGGTAATAGAGGGCATATGCCCCCTAGTGGCCGGCATTGACAGTGTCTCCCAGGGGTAATTGAGGTCATATGCCCCCAGTGGCTGGTGTTGGCAGTGTCTCCCAGGGGTAATTGAGGCCATATGCCCCCTAGTGGCCGGTGTTGGCAGTGTCTCCCAGGGGTAATTGAGGCCATATGCCCCCTAGTGGCCGGTGTTGGCAGTGTCTCCCAGGGGTAATTGAGGCCATATGCCCCTAGTGGCCGGTGTTGGCAGTGTGTCCCAGGGGTAATAGAGGTCATATGCCCCCTAGTGGCCGGTGTTGGCAGTGTCTCCCAGGGGTAATTGAGGTCATATGCCCCCCATATTACAGGTAGGTGTTGGCAGTGTCTCCCAGGGGGTAGAAGCTGTTTAGGAGCCTTTTGCCCCCTAGTGGCCGGTGTTTAGGCAGTGTCTCCCAGGGGTAGGGTAATTGAGGAGCATATGCCCCCTAGTGGCCGGTGTTGGCAGTGTCTCCCAGGGGTAATTTAGGCCATATTGCCTTAGTGGTAGGTGTTTAGGCAGTGTCTTCCAGGGGTAGAAGAGGTTTATGCCCCTAGTGGCCGGTGTTGGCAGTGTCTACCAGGGGTAGATTGAGGCCATCTGTACAGGGTAGGTAGAGTTACTTGGGGGTAAAGCATAGAGCCTTTTTGGCAGAGGTAGAAGCAGAGGTGTAAAGGGGGGTAGAAGCTGTCTAGGAGCCTTTTGGCTTGGGGGTAGAAGCTGTTTAGGAGTTTAGGCTTGGGGATAGACTGTTGAGGATCCTTTTGGCTTGGGGGTAGAAGCTGTTTAGGAGTCTTTTGGCTTGGGGGTAGAAGCTGTTTAGGAGTCTTTTGGCTTGGGGGTAGAAGCTGTTTAGGATCCTTTTGGCTTGGGGGTAGAAGCTGTTTAGGAGTCATTTGGCTTGGGGGTAGAAGCTGTTTATGAGTATTTTGGCTTGGGGGTAGAAGCTGTCTAGGAGCCTTTTGGCTTGGGGGAGAAGCTGTTTAGGAGCCTTTTGGCTTGGGGGTAGAAGCTGTTTAGGAGTCTTTTGGCTTGGGGATAGAAGCTGTTTAGGAGCCTTTTGGCTTGGGGGTAGAAGCTGTTTAGGAGTCTTTTGGCTTGGGGTAGAAGCTGTTTAGGAGTCTTTTGGCTTGGGGGTAGAAGCTGTTTAGGAGCCTTTTGGACCTAGACTTGGTGCTCCGGTACCACTTGCCATGAGGTAGCAGAGAGAACAGTCTACGACTTGGGTGGTTGGAGTCTTTGACAATTTTAGGGCCTTCATCTGACAACGCCTGGTATAGAGGTTCTGAATGTCAGGAAGCTTGGCCCCAGTGATGTACTGGGCCGTACACACTACCCTC
>NC_088231.1:31939776-31974776 GCF_036934945.1 Oncorhynchus masou masou | reverse complement strand
ATGTCATCCCACAGACCCCCCCTCTCTCTGATGTCATGCTCCACAGACCCCCCTCCTCTGATGCTCCACACAGACCCCACCCTCTCTGATGCTCCACACAGACCCCTCCCTCTCTCTCTGATGCTCACACAGCTCCACAGACCCCTCCCTCTCTCTCTGATGCTCCACACAGACCCCTCCCTCTCTCTCTGATGCTCCACAGACCCCTCCCTCTCTCTCTGATGCTCCACAGACCCCTCCCTCTCTCTCTGATGTCATGCTCCACAGACCCCTCCCTCTTTCTCTGATGCTCCACAGACCCCTCCCTCTCTCTCTGATGCTCACACAGACCCCTCCCTCTCTCTCTGATGCTTCACACAGACCCCTCCCTCTCTCTCTGATGCTCCACAGACCCCTCCCTCTTTCTCTGATGCTTCACAGACCCCTCCCTCTCTCTCTGATGCTTCACACAGACCCCACCCTCTCTCTCTGATGCTCCACAGACCCCTCCCTCTCTTCTCTGATGCTTCACAGACCCCTCCCTCTCTCTCTGATGCTTCACACAGACCCCACCCTCTCTCTCTGATGTCATGCTCCACAGACCCCTCCCTCTCTCTCTGATGCTTCACAGACCCCTCCCTCTCTCTCTGATGTCATGCTCCACAGACCCCACCCTCTCTCTCTGATGCTCCACAGACCCCTCCCTCTCTCTCTGATGCTTCACAGACCCCTCCCTCTCTCTCTGATGCTTCACACAGACCCCTCCCTCTCTCTCTGATGTCATGCTCCACAGACCCCTCCTCTCTCTCTCTGATGCTTCCACAGACCCCTCCCTCTCTCTCTGATGCTCCACAGACCCCTCCCTCTCTCTCTGATGCTTCCACAGACCCCTCCCTCTCTCTCTGATGCTGCCCACAGACCCCTCCCTCTCTCTCTGATGCTCCACAGACCCCTCCCTCTCTCTCTGATGCTCCACAGACCCCTCCCTCTCTCTCTGATGCTCCACACAGACCCCTCCCTCTCTCTCTGATGTCATGCTCCACAGACCCCTCCCTCTCTCTCTGATGCTCCACACAGACCCCTCCCTCTCTCTCTGATGCTCCACACAGACCCCTCCCTCTCTCTGATGCTCCACACAGACCCCTCCCTCTCTCTCTGATGCTCCACACAGACCCCTCCCTCTCTCTCTGATGCTCCACACAGACCCCTCCCTCTCTCTCTGATGCTCCACAGACCCCTCCCTCTCTCTCTGATGCTCCACACAGACCCCTCCCTCTCTCTCTGATGCTCCACAGACCCCTCCCTCTCTCTCTGATGCTCCACAGACCCCTCCCTCTTTCTCTGATGCTTCACAGACCCCACCCTCCTCTGACAGACCCCTCCCTCTCTCTCTGATGCTCCACAGACCCCTCCCTGCTCTCCCTCTCTCTCTGATGCTCCACACAGACCCCTCCCTCTCTCTCTGATGCTCCACAGACCCCTCCCTCTCTCTCTGATGCTCCACACAGACCCCTCCCTCTCTGATGCTTCTGATGCTCTCTCTCTGATGCTTCACACAGACCCCTCCCTCTCTCTGATGCTCCACAGACCCCTCCCTCTCTCTGATGATGCTCTCACACAGACCCCTCCCTCTCTCTCTGATGCTCCACAGACCCCTCCCTCTCTCTCTGATGCTCTCTGATGCTCCACAGACCCCTCCCTCTCTCTCTGATGCTCCACAGACCCCTCCCTCTCTCTCTGATGCTCCACAGACCCCTCCCTCTTTCTCTGATGATGCTCCACAGACCCCTCCCTCTCTCTCTGATGCTCCACAGACCCCACCCTCTCTGATGCTCTGATGCTCCACAGACCCCTCCCTCTCTCTCTGATGTCATGCCCACAGACCCCTCCCTCTCTCTCTGATGCTCCACAGACCCCACCCTCTCTCTCTGATGCTCCCACAGACCCCTCCCTCTCTCTCTGATGCTCCACAGACCCCTCCCTCTCTCTCTGATGCTTCCACAGACCCCTCCCTCTCTCTCTGATGCTCCACAGACCCCTCCCTCTCTCTCTGATGCTCCACAGACCCCTCCCTCTCTCTCTGATGTCATGCCCACAGACCCCTCCCCTCTCTCTGATGCTCCACAGACCCCTCCCTCTCTCTCTGATGCTCCACACAGACCCCTCCCTCTCTCTCTGATGCTCCACACAGACCCCTCCCTCTCTCTCTGATGCTTCACAGACCCCTCCCTCTCTCTCTGTCATGCTCCACAGACCCCTCCCTCTCTCTCTGATGCTTCACAGACCCTCCCTCTCTCTCTGATGTCATGCTCCACAGACCCCTCCCTCTCTCTCTGATGCTCCACAGACCCCTCCCTCTCTCTCTGATGCTCCACACAGACCCCTCCCTCTCTCTCTGATGCTCCACACAGACCCCTCCCTCTCTCTCTGATGCTCCACACAGACCCCTCCCTCTCTCTCTGATGCTCCACAGACCCACAGACCCCTCCCTCTCTCTGTGATGCTCCACAGACCCCCTCCCTGATGCTCCACAGACTCTGTGATGCTCCACAGACCCCTCCCTCTCTCTCTGATGCTCCACAGACCCCTCCCTCTCTCTCTGATGCTCCCACAGACCCCTCCCTCTCTCTCTGATGCTCCACACAGACCCCTCCCTCTCTCTCTGATGCTTCACACAGACCCCTCCCTCTCTCTGATGCTCCACAGACCCCTCCCTCTCTCTCTGATGCTCCACAGACCTTTGAAGAAGTTGGCAGCGAAGCCGGCCTTGTTCACGGTTCCGTCGGAGACGAACTTCATCCAGAGGGTGTGTGAGGTGGAGCGGACGTCCTCTGGTCTGTCGTACCCGCAGAACCGACCAATCAGAGGGCTGGATTCAGCCGGGCCGTCACGCACCTCCAGGTAGTCGTAGGCACAGCTGTCATGTCTCTCAATCTAGACGGAGAAAACACGCACGCACGCACACACACACACACACACACACACACACACACACACACACACACACACACACACACACACACACACACACACACACACACACACACACACACACACACACACACACGCACACACACACGCACACACACACACACATACACACTATTTTAGAAACCAGAATTGTATAAAAGGGAACTGTGATTTCCCAGTGACATTGTACAATCAAATCAAATGTTATTTGTCACGAGCGCCGAATACAACAGGTGTAGTAGACCTCACAGTGAAATGATGAATACAACAGGTGTAGTAGACCTCACAGTAAAATGTTGAATACAACAGGTGTAGTAGACCTCACAGTGAAATGCTGAATACAACAGGTGTAGTAGACCTCACAGTGAAATGATGAATACAACAGGTGTAGTAGACCTCACAGTAAATGTTGAATACAACAGGTGTAGTAGACCTCACAGTGAAATGATGAATACAACAGGTGTAGTAGACCTCACAGTAAAATGTTGAATACAACAGGTGTAGTAGACCTCACAGTGAAATGCTGAATACAACAGGTGTAGTAGACCTCACAGTGAAATGCTGAATACAACAGGTGTAGTAGACCTCACAGTGAAATGATGAATACAACAGGTGTAGTAGACCTCACAGTGAAATGCTGAATACAACAGGTGTAGTAGACCTTACAGTGAAATGCTGAATACAACAGGTGTAGTAGACCTTACAGTGAAATGCTGAATACAACAGGTGTAGTAGACCTGACAGTGAAATGCTGAATACAACAGGTGTAGTAGACCTCACAGTGAAATGCTGAATACAACAGGTGTAGTAGACCTGAATACAACAGGTGTAGTACAGAGTCAATGTGGAGGCACAGTGAAATGCTGAATACAACATTTCACTGTCAATGTGGAGGCTATATACAGGGTATTACGGTACAGAGTCAATGTGGAGGCTATATACAGGGGGTACCAGTACAGAGTCAATGTGGAGGCTATATACAGGGGGGTATATACAGGGGGGTACACAGAGTCAATGTGGAGGCTATATACAGGGTGTTACGGTACAGAGTCAATGTGGAGGCTATATACAGGGGGTACTGGTACAGAGTCAATGTGGAGGCTATATACAGGGGGTACCGGTACAGAGTCAATGTGGAGGCTATATACAGGGGGTACCGGTACAGAGTCAATGTGGAGACAATATACAGGGGGTACCGGTACAGAGTCAATGTGGAGGCTATATACAGGGGGTACCGGTACAGAGTCAAGAGTCAATGTGGAGTCAATGTGGAGGCTATACAGGGGGTACCGGAACAGAGTCAATGTGGAGGCTATATACAGGGGGTACCGGTACAGAGTCAATGTGGAGACTATATACAGGGGGTACCGGTACAGAGTCATCAATGTGGAGTCACTATATACAGGGGGTACCGGTACAGAGTCAATGTGGAGACTATATACAGGGGTACCGGTACAGAGTCAATGTGGAGACTATATACAGGGGGTACCGGTACAGAGTCAATGTGGAGACTATAAACAGGGGGTACAGGTAGAGAGTCAATGTGGAGGCTATATACAGGGGGTACCGGTACAGAGTCAATGTGGAGGCTATATACAGGGGAGTACCGTGGAGGAGTCAATGAGTGGAGGCTATATACAGAGTCAATGGGAGGCTATATACGGGGTACAGAGTCAAGTCAATGTGGAGGCTATATACAGGGGGTACCGGTACAGAGTCAATGTGGAGGCTATATACAGGGTATTACCGGTACAGAGTCAATGTGGAGGCTATATACAGGGGGTATTACGGTACAGAGTCAATGTGGAGACTATATACAGGGGGTACCGTTACAGAGTCAATGTGGAGGCTATATACAGGGTATTACGGTACAGAGTCAAAGTGGAGGCTATATACAGGGTACAGAGTCAATGTGGAGAGATACATATTACGGGAGTCAATGTGGAGGCTACCGGTACAGAGTCAATGTGGAGGCTATATACAGGGTATTACCGGTACAGGAGTCAATGTGGAGGCTATATACAGGGTATTACGGTACAGAGTCAATGTGGAGGCTATATACAGGGTAGTCAATGTGGAGATATACTATTACGGTACAGAGTCAATGTGGAGGCTATATACAGGGTATTACGGTACAGAGTCAATGTGGAGGCTATATACAGGGTATTACGGTACAGAGTCAATGTGGAGGCTTATATACAGAGTCAATGTGGAGGCTATATACAGGGTATTACGGTACAGAGTCAATGTGGAGGCTATATACAGGGTATTACGGTACAGAGTCAATGTGGAGGCTATATACAGGGTATTACGGTACAGAGTCAAAGTGGAGGCTATATACAAGGTTACGGTACAGAGTCAATGTGGAGGCTATATACAGGGTATTACGGTACAGTCAATGTGGAGGCTATATATTACGGTACAGAGTCAATTATACAGGGTATTACCGGTACAGAGTCAAAGTGGAGGCTATATACAGGGTATTACGGTACAGAGTCAAAGTGGAGGCTATATACAGGGTATTACGGTACAGAGTCAAAGTGGAGGCTATATACAGGGTATTACGGTACAGAGTCAAAGTGGAGGCTATATACAGGGTATTACGGTACAGAGTCAAAGTGGAGGCTATATACAAGGTATTACGGTACAGAGTCAATGTGGAGGCTATATACAGGGTATTACGGCACAGAGTCAAAGTGGAGGCTATATACAGGGTATTACGGTACAGAGTCAATGTGGAGGCTATATACAGGGTATTACGGTACAGAGTCAATGTGGAGGCTATATACAGGGTATTACGGTACAGAGTCAATGTGGAGGCTATATACAGGGTATTACGGTACAGAGTCAAAGTGGAGGCTATATACAGGGTATTACGGTACAGAGTCAATGTGGAGACTATATACAGGGGGTACCGGTACAGCGTCAATGTGGAGACTGTATACAGGGGGTACCGGTACAGAGTCAAAGTGGAGGCTATATACAGGGGGTACCGGTACAGAGTCAATGTGGAGGCTATATACAGGGTGTTACAGGTCAATGTGGAGGCTACAGAGGTCAATGTGGAGGCTATATACAGGGTATTACGGTACAGAGTCAATGTGGAGGCTATATACAGGGTATTACAGTACAGAGTCAATGTGGAGGCTATATACAGGGTGTTACGGTACAGAGTCAATGTGGATATATACGGTGTTACGGTACAGAGTCAAAGTGGAGGCTATATACAGGGTATTACGGTACAGAGTCAATGTGGAGGCTATATACAGGGTATTAAGGTACAGAGTCAATGTGGAGGCTATATACAGGGTATTACGGTACAGAGTCAATGTGGAGGCTATATACAGGGTATTACGGTACAGAGTCAATGTGGAGGCTATATACAGGGTATTACGGTACAGAGTCAAAGTGGAGGCTATATACAGGGTATTACGGTACAGAGTCAATGTGGAGGCTATATACAGGGTATTACGGTACAGAGTCAATGTGGAGGCTGAAAAGGAGGCTCTTCTGTTGAATCTGACTATTAATATTAATGGTTGTTCAGTCGTCTCAAATAAAACTGTGAAGGACCTCGGCATTACTCTGGACCCTGATCTCTCTTTTGAAGAACATATCAAGACCATTTCAAGGACAGCTTTTTCCATCCATCATTGCAAAAATCAGAAACTTTCTGTCCAAAAATGATGCAGAAAAATTAATCCATGCTTTTGTCACTTCTAGGTTAGACTACTGCAATGCTCTACTTTCCGGCTACCTGGATAAAGCACTAAATAAACTTCAGTTAGTGCTAAATACGGCTGCTAGAATCCTGACTAGAACCAAAAAAATGGATCATATTACTCCAGTGCAAGCCTCCCTACACTGGCTTCCTGTTCAGGCAAGGGCTGATTTCAAGGTTGTACTGCTAACCTTTAAAAAATAAAAAATAAATCACCTTTATTTAACCAGGTAGGCAAGTTGTGAACAAGTTCTCATTTACAACTGCGACCTGGCCAAGATAAAGCAAAGCAGTTCGACACATACAACGACACAGAGTTACACATGGAGCAAAACAAACAGTCAATAATACAGTATCAACAAGTCTATATACGATGTGAGCAAGTGAGGTGAGATAATGGAGGTAAAGGCAAAAAAAAGGCCATGGTGGCAAAGTAAATACAATATAGCAAGTAAAACACTGGAATGGTAGATTTGCAGTGGAGGAATGTGCAAAGTAGAAATAAAAATAATGGGGTGCAAAGGAGCAAAATAAAATAAATAAATAAAATAAATACAGTAGGGAAAGAGGTAGTTGTTTGGGCTAAATTATAGGTGGGCTATGTACAGTCATAGTTACAGTCATAGTTTAATGCATAGTTTCAGTTCAGTCATAGTTTCAGGTAGGTCATAGATTCAGTTCAGTGATAGATTCAGTTCAGTCATAGATTCAGTTCGGTCATAGTTTCAGTCATAGTTTCAGTCATAGTTTCAGTCATAGTTTCAGTTCAGTCATAGTTTCAGTCATAGTTTCAGTTCAGTCATAGATTCAGTTCAGTCATAGTTTCAGTTCAGTCATAGTTTCAGTTCAGTCATAGTTTAAATCATAGTTTCAGTTCAGTCATAGTTTCAGTTCAGTCATAGTTTCAGTCATAGTTTCAGTTCAGTCATAGATTCAGTTCAGTCATAGTTTAAATCATAGTTTCAGTTCAGTCATAGATTTTCAGTCATAGTTTCAGTCATATTTCAGGTCAGTCATAGTTTCAGTTCAGTCATAGTTTCAGTCATAGTTTCAGTCATAGTTTCAGTTCAGTCATAGTTTCAGTCATAGTTTCAGTCATAGTTTCAGTTCAGTCATAGTTTCAGTCAGTCATAGTTTCAGGTCAGTCATAGTTTCAGTTCAGTTTCAGTTCAGTCATAGTTTAATCATAGTTTCAGTTCAGTCATAGAGTTCAGTCATAGTTTCAGGTCAGTCATAGTTTCAGGTCAGTCATAGTTTCAGTTCAGTCAAAGTTTAATTCATAGTTTCAGTTCAGTCATAGTTTCAGTTCAATCATAGATTCAGTTCAGTCATAGATTCAGTTCAGTCATAATTCCAGTCATAGTTTCAGTCATAGTTTCAGTCATAGTTTAGATCATAGTTTCAGTTCAGTCATAGTTTCAGGTCAGTCATAGTTTCAGTTCAGTCATAGTTTCAGTCATAGTTTCAGTCATAGTTTCAGTTCAGTCATAGATTCAGTTCAGTCATAGTTTAAATCATAGTTTCAGGTCAGTCATAGTTTCAGGTCAGTCATAGTTTCAGTTCAGTCATAGTTTCAGGTCAGTCATAGTTTCAGTCATAGTTTAAATCATAGTTTCAGTTCAGTCATAGTTTCAGTTCAGTCATAGATTCAGGTCAGTCATAGTTTCAGGTCAGTCATAGTTTCAGGTCAGTCATAGATTCAGTTCAGTAATAGTTTCAGTCATAGATTCAGTTCAGTCATAGATTCAGTCATAGTTTAAATCATAGTTTCAGTTCAGTCATAGATTCAGTCATAGTTTCAGTTCAGTCATAGTTTCAGGTCAGTCATAGTTTCAGTCACAGTTTAAATCATAGTTTCAGTTCAGTCATAGTTTCAATCATAGTTTCAGGTCAGTCATAGTTTCAGTCATAGTTTCAGTCATAGTTTCAGTTCAGTAATAGTTTCAGGTCAGTCATAGTTTCAGTCATAGTTTCAGTTCAGTCATAGTTTCAGTCATAGTCATAGTTTCAGTTTCAGTCATAGTTTCAGTCATAGTTTCAGATTCAGTCATAGTTTCAGTCATAGTTTCAGTTCAGTCATAGTTTCAGTTCAGTCATAGTTTCAGTCATAGTTTAAATCATAGTTTCAGTTCAGTCATAGTTTCAGTTCAGTCATAGTTTCAGTCAGTCATAGTTTCAGTTCATAGTTTCAGTTCAGTCAGGTCAGATTCAGTTCAGTCATAGTTTAAATCATAGTTTCAGGTCAGTCATAGTTTCAGTTCAGTCATAGATTCAGTCATAGATTCAGTTCAGTCATAGTTTCAGTTCAGTCATAGTTTCAGTTCAGTTCAGTCATAGATTCAGTCATAGTTTAAATCATAGTTTCAGTTCAGTCATAGATTCAGTCATAGTTTCAGGTCAGTCATAGTTTCAGGTCAGTCATAGTTTAAATCATAGTTTCAGGTCAGTCATAGTTTCAGGTCAGTCATAGTTTCAGTCATAGTTTCAGGTCATAGTTTCAGTTCAGTCATAGTTTCAGTTCATAGTTTCAGTCATAGTTTCAGGTCAGTCATAGTTTCAGTCAGTTTCAGGTCAGTCATAGTTTCAGGTCAGTCATAGTTTCAGTCATAGTTTCAGTTCAGTCATAGTTTCAGTCATAGTTTCAGTCAGTCATAGTTTCAGGTCAGTCATAGTTTCAGTCATAGTTTCAGTTTCATCATAGTTTCAGTTTCAGTCATAGTTTCAGTTCAGTCATAGTTTCAGGTCAGTCATAGTTTCAGGTCAGTCATAGTTTCAGTTCAGTCATAGTTTCAAGTCATAGTTTCAGGTCAGTCATAGTTTCAGTTCAGTCATAGATTCAGTCATCATAGTTTAAGGTCAGTCATAGTTTCAGTTCATAGTCATAGATTCAGTCATAGTTTCAGGTCAGTCATAGTTTCAGTCAGTCATAGTTTAAATCATAGTTTCAGGTCAGTCATAGTTTCAGTCATAGTTTAAGTTCAGTCATAGTTTCAGGTCAGTCATAGTTTCAGTTCAGTCATAGTTTCAGGTCAGTCATAGTTTCAGGTCATCAGTTTCAGTCATAGGGAATATTCTAGAGGTCATTCAGAGTTCAGATACATTTCTTATTGAATTAGTACCAGGGGCTTTGCCAAACAAACACACACCCGCACACGAGCATGTGAGAGAGAACGACAGAGAAAGAGGAGAGAGACAGAAGAACAGAGAGAGCGAGACAGACAGACAGACAGACAGACAGACAGACAGGTGGTGTCACCTCAAAGGCCTGGAAGCTGAGTCCTACGTTGTACCCCTCTGACACGGTGATCCTCCAAACACAGTCTTTAGATGGACGGTAGTCATCAGGATAGTTAGGGGACTGAATCTGACCCTGATCCTTCAAGATCTCTCCTCCACAGACAGCTACAGGAGGGGGGGAAGGGGAGGAAGGGGAGGAGAGGGGAAGGGATGGAGAGGGGGGAGAGGTGGAGGAAGAGGGTAGAGAGGAGAGGAGGGAGGAAGAGGAGAGGAGGAAGAGTGGTGGAAGATGGGTGAGAGGTGGAGGAAGAGGAGAGAGAGGAGAGGAGGGAGGTGAGAGGAGAGGAGAGGGGGAGGATGAGTGGTGGAAGAGGGGGGAGAGGTGGAGGAAGAGGAGAGAGAGGAGAGGAGGGAGGCGAGAGGAGAGGGGGAGGAAGAGTGGTGGAAGAGGGGGGAGAGGTGGAGGAAGAGGAGAGAGAGGAGAGGAGGGAGGCGAGAGGAGAGGGGGAGGAAGAGTGGTGGAAGAGGGGGAGAGGTGGAGGAAGAGGAGAGAGAGAGAGGAGGGAGGCAAGAGGAGAGGGGGAGGAAGAGTGCGGGGAAGAGGGGGAGAAGAGAGGGGAAGGGAAGGAAGATGGGAGAGAAGAGAGGAAGGAGAGAGGAGAGGGGAGAGAGAGGAGAGAGAGGAGAGAGAGAGAGAGAGAGAGGAAGGAGAGGAGAGAGAGGAGAGAGGAAGGAGAGAGAGAGAGAGAGAGAGAGAGAGAGAGAGAGAGAGGAAGAGAGAGAGAGACAGAGAGTGTGTGTGTTGTGTTCATTTGTTTATTTCTGACTTGTAGTTCAATTCAAATGATTGCTTTGTGTGTGTGTGTGTGTGTGTGTGTGTGTGTGTGTGTGTGTGTGTGTGTGTGTGTGTGTGTGTGTGTGTGTGTGTGTGTGTGTGTGTGTGGTGTGTTCATAAACAGCAGTAAATCCCTTTCACCCAGTTACTGCTGTTCGGAACTCAATCCACATCCGACTGTCTGACGACACAGACCCTCAGGAACCTGATCCCCACAGAACCTACCTACACACACACACACATCACACATCACACACACACACACACCAGACCCACACACACACACACACCCCACACACACACACACACACACACACACACACACACACACAGACACACACACACAGAGAGAGAGACACACACACACACACACACACACACACACACACACACACACACACACACACACACACACACACACACACACACACACACACACACACACACACACACACACACACACACACACACACACACACACACACAAAGCAATCATTTGAATTGAACTAAAAGTCAGAAATAAACAAATGAACACAACACACACACACAAACACACTCTCAAACAAAGCAATCATTTGAATTGAACTACAAGTCAGAAATAAACAAATCTCAACTCTCACACTCTCTCTCTCTCTCTCTCTCTCTCTCTCTCTCTCTCTCTCTCTCTCTCTCTCTTACCTAGCAGTGGGGCCTTCCTCCAGTATCCATCTCTAACTTCTATGTAGTCATACCAACAGAGAGCTCTTATACAGGTCCATAGTGGTAAAGTTGAGAACAATCTGGGGGGAAGAGAGAGGGTGGGGGAGAAAGAGGGGAGTGGTTAGAGAGATAGAGGTGGAGGAGAGAAAGAGGGGAGTGGTTAGAGAGAGAGAGAGAGAGGTGGGGGGAGAGAAAGAGGGGAGTGGGGGGAGAGAGAGGTGGGGGGGAAGAGAGTGGTAAAGAGGGGGGGGGAAAGAGAGGGGAGTGGGGAGAGAGAGAGAGGTGGGGGGAGAGAAAGAGGGGAGTGGTTAGAGAGAGAGAGAGGTGGGGGGAGAAAGAGGGGAGGGGGAGAGAGAGAGGGTGGGGGGAGAGAGAGAGAGAGAGAGGTGGGGGGGAGAAAGAGGGGAGTGGTTAGAGAGAGAGGGGTGGGGGTGTTCACCTTCTCTCCCTCTCTCTCTGTGTTTACCTTCCCTCACCTATATATCTCCGTGTTTACCTTCTCTCTTCCCCTATATCTCTGTGTTTACATTCTCTCCCCTATCTCTCTGTGTTTACCTTCTCTCCCCTATCTCTCTGTGTTTACCTTCTCTCCCCTCTCTCTGTGTTTACCTTCTCTCTTCTATTTATCTCTGTGTTTACCTTCTCTCCCCTCTCTCTCTGTGTTTACCTTCTCTCCCTCACTCTCTGTGTTTACCTTCTCTCCCCTATATCTCTGTGTTTACCTTCTCTCCCTTTCTCTCTGTGTTTACCTTCTCTCCCCTATATGTCTCTGTGTGTGTTTACCTTCTCTCCCCTATATCTCTGTGTTTACCTTCTCTCCCCTATATCTCTGTGTATACCTTATCTCCCCTATATCTCTCCTTTAATAACTTCTCTCCCCTATATCTCTGTTTACCTTCTCTCCCCTATATCTCTCTGTGTTTACCTTCTCTCCCCTATATCTCTCTGTGTTTACCTTCTCTCCCCTATATCTCTCTGTTTATACCTTCTCTCCCCTATATCTCTCTCTCTTTACCTTTTCTCCACAAAATCTCTCTGTGTTTACCTTCTCTCCCTATATCTCTCTGTGTTTACCTTCTCTCCCCTATATCTCTCTCTGTGTTTACCTTCTCTCCCCTATAATATCTCTCTGTGTTTACCTTCTCTTCCCTATCTCTCTCTGTGTTTACCTTCTCTCCCCTATATCTCTCTCTGTGTTTACCTTCTCTCCCCTATATCTCTCTGTGTTTACCTTCTCTCCCCTCTTTCTCTGTGTTTACCTTCTCTCCCCTATCTCTGTGTTTACCTTCTCTCCCCTATATCTCTCTGTGTGTGTTTACCTTCTCTCCCTATATCTCTGTGTGTTTAACTTCTCTCCCTATATCTCTCTGTGTTTACCTTCTCTCCCCTCTCTCTCTCTGTTTACCTTCCCTCCCTATATCTCTCTGTGTTTACCTTCTCTCCCCTATATCTCTGTGTGTTTACCTTCTCTCCCCTATCTCTTTGTGTTTACCTTCTCTCCCCTCTCTGTGTTTACCTCCCTATATCTCTCTGTGTTTACCTTCTCTCCCCTATATCTCTGTGTGTTTGCCTTCACTCCCCAATATCTCTCTGTGTTTACCCTCCCGCCCCTCTCTCTGTGTTTACCTTCTGTCCCCTATATCTCTGTGTGTTTACCTTCTCTCCCCTATATCTCTCTGTTTACCTTCTCTCCCCTATATCTCTGTGTTTACATTCTCTCCCCTATATCTCTCTGTGTTTACCTTCTCTCCCTCTCTCTCTGTGTTTACCTTCTCTCCCCTATATCTCTCTGTGTTTACCTTCTCTCCCCTATCTCTCTCTGTGTTTACCTTCTCCCCCTATATCTCTGTGTTTACCTTCTCTCCCCTATATCTCTCTGTTTTACCTTCCCCCCTATCTCTCTGTGTTTACCTTCTCTCCCCTATATCTCTGTGTGTTTACCTTCTCTCCCCTATCTCTCTGTGTTTTTACCTTCTCTCTCCCCTATATCTCTCTGTTTATACCTTCCCTCCCCTATCTCTCTCTGTGTTTACCTTCTCTCCCCTATATATGTGTTTACCTTCTCTCCCCTATCTCTCTGTGTGTGTTACCTTTTCTCCCCGATATCTCTGTGTTTCCCTTCTCTCCCCTATATCTCTGTGTTTACCTTCTCTCCCCTATATCTCTGTGTGTTTACCTTCTCTCCCCTATATCTCTCTGTGTGTTTACCTTCTCTCCCCTATATCTCTCTGTGTTTACCTTCTGTCCCCTATATCTATCTGTGTTTACCTTCTCTCCCCTATTTCTCTGTGTTTACCTTCTCTCCCCTATATATCTCTGTGTTTACCTTCTCTCCCCTATATCTCTGTGTTTACCTTCCCTCCCCTATATCTCTTTGTGTTTACCTTCTCTCCCCTATATCTCTCTGTGTTTTTACCTTCTCTCCCTATATCTCTCTGTGTTTTACCTTCTCTCCCCTATATCTCTCTGTGTTTACATTCTCTCCCCTATCTCTCTGTGTTTACCTTCTCTCTCCTATATCTCTCTGTGTTTACCTTCTCTCCCCTATATCTCTCTGTGTTTACCTTCTCTCCCCTATATCGCTGTGTGTTTACCTTCCCTCCCTATCTCTCTGTGTTTACATTCTCTCCCCTATCTCTCTGTGTTTACCTTCTCTCCCCTATATCTCTCTGTGTTTACCTTCTCTCCCCTATCTCTCTCTGTGTTTACCTTCTCTCCCCTATCTCTCTGTGTTTACCTTCTCTCCCCTATATCTCTCTGTGTTTACCTTCCCTCCCCTATATCTCTGTGTGTTTACCTTCTCTCCCCTATATCTCTCTGTGTTTACTCTTGTTTACTTTTCTCCCCTATCTCTCTGTGTTTACCTTCTCTCTCCTATATCTCTGTGTGTGTTTACCTTCTCTCCCCTCTATCTCTGTGTTTACCTTCTCTCCCTATCTCTCTGTGTTTTTACCTTCTCTCCCCTAAATCTCTGTGTGTTTACCTTCCCTCCCCTATATCTCTCTGTGTTTACCTTCTGTCCCCTCCCCTATCTATCTCTGTGTTTACCTTCTCTCCCCTATATCTCTGTGTTTACCTTCTCTCCCCTATTTCTCTGTGTTTACCTTCTCTCCCCCTATATATCTCTGTGTTTACCTTCACTCCCCTCCCCTATATCTCTGTGTTTACCTTCACTCCCCTATATCTCTCTGTGTTTACCTTCTCTCCCCACATCTCTCTGTGTGTGTTTACCTTCTCTCCCCTATATCTCTCCCACATCTGTGTGTTTACCTTCTCTCCCTATATCTCTCTGTGTGTTTACCTTCTCTCCCCTATATCTCTCTGTGTGTTTACATTCTCTCCCCTATCTCTCTGTGTTTACCTTCTCTCTCCTATAACTCTCTGTGTTTACCTTCTCTCCCCTCTCTCTCTGTGTTTACCTTCTCTCCCCTATCTCTCTGTGTTTAGTTCTCTCCCCTATATCAATGTGTGTTTACCTTCTAAAAGGATCCTCCCCTATATCTCTCTGTGTTTACCTTCTCTCCCCTCTCTCTCTGTGTTTACCTTCTCTCCCCTATCTCTCTGTGTTTACCTTCTCTCTCCTATATCTCTCTGTGTTTACCTTCTCTCCACTCTCTCTCTGTGTTTACCTTCTCTCCCATATCTCTCTGTGTTTACCTTCTCTCCCCTATATCTCTGTGTGTGTTTTCCTTCTCTCCCCTATATCTCTGTGTTTACCTTCTCTCTCCTATATCTCTCTCTCTGTGTTTACCATCTCTCCCCTATATATCTGTGTTTACCTCTCCCTATATCTCTCTGTGTTTACCTTCTCTCTCCCATATCTCTCTGTGTTTACCTTCTCTCCCTATATCTCTCTTTACCATTCTCCCCTACTCTTCCATCTCTCCCATCTATATCGCTCTGTGTTTACCTCTCTCCCCTATATCTCTGTGTTTACCATCTCTCCCCATCTCTCTGTGTTTACCTTCTCTCTCCTATATCTCTCTGTGTTTACCTTCTCTCCCCTCTCTCTCTGTGTTTACCTTCTCTCCCATATCTCTCTGTGTTTACCTTCTCTCCCCTATATCGCTGTGTGTTTACCTTCCCTCCCCTATATCTCTCTGTGTTTACCTTCTCTCCCCTCTCTCTCTGTGTTTACCTTCTCTCCCCTATCTCTCTGTGTTTACCTTCTCTCTCCTATATCTCTCTGTGTTTACCTTCTCTCCCCTCTCTCTCTGTGTTTACCTTCTCTCCCATATCTCTCTGTGTTTACCTTCTCTCCCCTAAATCGCTGTGTGTTTACCTTCCCTCCCTATATCTCTCTGTGTTTACCTTCTGTCCCCTATATCTATCTGTGTTTACCTTCTCTCCCCCATTTCTCTGTGTTTACCTTCTCTCCCACTATATCTCTGTGTTTACCTTCATCCCCTATATCTCTGTGTTTACCTTCCTATGCTATATCTCTCTGTCCGTTTACCTTCTCTCCCCTATATCTCTCTGTGTGTTTGGTGGCCTTCTCTCCCCTATCCCTATCTCTCTCTCTGTGTGTGTTTCCTTCTCTCCCCTATATCTCTCTGTGTGTTTACCTTCTCTCCCCTATATCTCTCTGTGTGTACATTCTCTCCCCTATCTCTCTGTGTTTACCTTCTCTCCCCTTTGTACTCCTTTATATCTCTCTGTGTTTACCTTCTCTCCCCTCTCTCTCTGTGTTTACCTTCTCTCCCCTATCTCTCTGTGTTTACCTTCTCTCCCCTATATCCTGTGTGTTTACCTTCCCTCCCCTATATCTCTCTGTGTTTTACTTCATCTCCCCTCTCTCTCTGTGTTTACCTTCTCTCCCCTTTCTCTCTGTGTTTACCTTCTCTCTCTATATCTCTCTGTGTTTACCTTCTCTCCCCTCTCTCTCTGTGTTTACCTTCTCTCCACTATCTCTCTGTGTTTACCTTCCCTCCCCTATATCTCTCTGTGTTTACCTTCTGTCCCCTATATCTATCTGTGTTTACCTTCTCTCCCCTATATCTCTCTGTGTGTGTTTACCTTCTCCCCCTATATCTCTCTGTGTGTGTTTACCTTCTCTCCCCTATCTCTCTGTGTTTATCTCTCTGTGTGTTTACCTGCTCTCCCCTATATCTCTCTGTGTGTACTTCTCTCCCTATCTCTCTGTGTTTTTCTGCACCTTCTCTCTCCCCTATATCTCTCTGTGTTTACCTTCTCTCCCTCTCTCTCTGTGTTTACCTTCTCTCCCCTATCTCTCTGTGTTTACCTTCTCTCCCCTATATCGCTGTGTGTTTACCTTCCTCCCCTATATCTCTGTGTTTACATTCTCTCCCTATCTCTCTGTGTTTACCTTCTCTCTCCTATATCTCTCTGTGTTTTTCTCTCCCCTCTTTCTCTCTCTGTGTTTACCTTCTCTCCCATCTCTCTGTGTTTACCTTCTCTCCCTCTATATCCTGTGTGTTTACCTTCCCTCCCTCCTGATATCTCTCTGTGTTTACCTTCTCTCCCCTCTCTCTCTGTGTTTACCTTCTCTCCCCATCTCTCTGTGTTTACCTTCTCTCTCCTATATCTCTCTGTGTTTACCTTCTCTCCCCTCTCTTCTGTGTTTACCTTCTCTCCCTATCTCTCTGTGTTTACCTTCTCTCCCAGATAAATCGCTGTGTGTTTACCTTCCCTCCCCTATATCTCTCTGTGTTTACCTTCTGTCCCCTATATCTATCTGTGTTTACCTTCTCTCCCTATTTCTCTGTGTTTACCTTCTCTCCCCTATATATCTCTGTGTTTACCTTCATCCCTATATCTCTGTGTTTACCTTCCCTCCCCTATATCTTTCTGTGTTTACCTTCTCTCCCCTATATCTCTCTGTGTGTGTTTAACAACTACTCCCCTATATCTCTCTGTGTGTTTTACCTTCTCTCCCCTATATCTCTCTGTGTGTTTACCTGCTCTCCCCTATATCTCTCTGTGTGTTTACATTCTCTCCCCTATCTCTCTGTGTTTACCTTCTCTCTCCTATATCTCTCTGTGTTTACCTTCTCTCCCCTCTCTCTCTGTGTTTACCTTCTCTCCCATATCTCTCTGTGTTTACCTTCTCTCCCCTATATCGCTGTGTGTTTACCTTCCCTCCCCTATATCTCTCTGTGTTTACCTTCTCTCCCCTCTCTCTCTGTGTTTACCTTCTCTCTCCTATATCTCTCTGTGTTTACCTTCTCTCCCCTCTCTCTCTGTGTTTACCTTCTCTCCCCCCTCACTCTCTCTCTGTGTTTACCTTCTCTCCCCTATATCTCTGTGTGTGTTTTAATCTTCACTCCCCCCCTATCTGTGTTTACCTTCCCTCCCCTATATCTCTCTGTGTTTACCTTCTCTCCCCTATATCTCTGTGTGTGATGACGGATTCTCTCCCCTATATATCTGTGTTTACCTTCGGCTCCCTATATCTCTCTCTGTGTTTACCTTCTCTCCCCTATATCTCTGTGTTTACCTTCTCTCCCCTATATCTCTCTGTGTGTGTTTACCTTCTCTCCCCTATATCTCTGTGTTTACCTTCCCTACCCTTTCTCTCTCTGTGTTTACCTTCTCTCCCCTATATCTCTGTGTGTGTTTACCTTCTCTCCCCTACATCTCTGTGTGTGTGTTTACCTTCTCTCCCACAGTGACAGAGACCCTCCAGACACAGTGTGTTGAGGGATAACCGTTGGGGTAACCGGGCGTCTGATTACCTGTCGACTCCTGTAGGGTCTCCCCGCCGTGCCACACACACACACACACAACTCACACACACACACACACACACACACACACACTTCACACACACACACACACACCACACACACACTCACACACTCTCCACTGGCTTCCAGTTGAAGCTCGCATCCGCTACAAGACCATGGTGCTTGCCTAGGAGCTGAGAGGGGAACGGAGAATTGTCATGTAAAATGGTATTACATAATAATAAGGCCCTATAACAATAACAACAATGAAATGGTGACAGTCAACAGTAGAACAATGACACATCTAAAAGGATCAACATGGAAAACCAGTCAAACACCTCTCTTTTTGCATCTCTCTCTGTCTTTACCATCTCTACTCCCATCTCTCTCTGTCTTTACCATCTCTACTCACCATCTCTCTCTATCTTTACCATCTCTACTCCCATCTCTCTCTCTAGCTTTACCATCTCTACTCCCATCTCTCTCTCTATCTTTACCACTCTCTAATCTCCCTCTATCTTTATCTTTACCATCTCTACTCCAATCTCTCTCTATCTTTACCATCTCTACTCCCATCTTGTAAGTCTCTCTGGATCTTTACCATCTCTACTACCATCTCTCTCTGTATCTTTACCTTCTCTACTCCCATCTCTCTCTCTCTCTCTCTATCTTTACCATCTCTACTACCATCCAATCTCTCTCTATCTTTACCATCTCTACTCCCATCTCTCTCTCTCTTTTTACCATCTCTACTCCCATCTCTCTCTATCTTTACCATCTCTACTACCATCTCTCTCTATCTTTACCATCTCTACTCCCATCTCTCTCTCTATCTTTACCATCTCTACTCCAATCTCTCTCTATCTTTACCATCTCTACTCCCATCTCTCTCTCTATCTTTACCATCTCTACTCCCATCTCTCTCTCTATCTTTACCATCTCTTTTACCAATCTCTCTCTATCTTTACCATCTCTACTCCCATCTCTCTCTGTCTTTCACCATCTCTCTCTCATCCTCTCTCTCTCTTTTACTCCATCTCTCTCTCTCTTTCTCCATCTCTCTCTAATCTTTCATTCCATCTCTCTCCATTTCTTCATATCTCTCCGCTATCCATCTCTCTCTGTCTTTCAAATCTCTTCATCCTATCTCCCTCCATCTCTCTCTCATCTCTCTCTCTCCCGTATCCATCTCCCTCCATATCTCCCTCCATCTCTCGCTCCATCTCTCTCCATCTCCCTATCCATCTCTCTCTCCATCTCTCTCCATCTCCCTATCCATCTCTCCCTCAATCTCTCCTTCTCTCCCTCCATATTTCCCTCCATCTCTCCTCCATCTCTCCCTCAATCTCTCCTTCTCTCCCTCCATATCTCCCTCCATCTCTCCTCCATCTCTCCCTCCATCTCTCGTTCCATATCTCCCTTCAACTCTCTTTCCTTCTCTCCCTCCATCTCTCTCGTAGTGAGATGAGTCACATGTGCTGTCCTCTCCCATCATGCATGATGTTTTTACCCAGAGTGCCTTAGGGCCCGGCTCATCTGTCAGCTGTCACATATGATCTCATAAGGACTACAGCTGGGTTCACCACACACACACACACACACACGCATGCAAGTATGCACACACACACACACACACACACACACACACACACACACACACACACACACACACACACACACACACACACACACACACACATGAATGCTCACTCACACACACATCTTATACAGAGACATCAGGACAGTATGTGCAGATGTTGAGCCAAAGTTGCTTCAATAGACTGTCAGAATAGAATGTTACAATAGAATGGTACAATAGATTGTTACAATAGAATGTTACAACAGAATGTTACAATAAAATGAATAAAACATTTTATTCTAACATTCGATTCTAACATTCGATTCTGACATTCTATTCCAACATTTTATTCAAATATTCTATTCTGACATTCTACTGTAACATTCCTTTCTGACATTCTACTGTACCATTCTATTCTAATATTCTATTCTAACATTCTATTCTAACATTTTATTCAAATATTGTATTCTGACATTCTACTGTAACATTCTATTCTGACATTCTACTGTAACATTCTATTCTAACATTCTATTCTAACATTGTATTCAAATATTCTATTCTGACATTCTACTGTAACATTCCATTCTGACAATCTACTGTAACATTCTATTCTAACATTTCATTCTGACATTCTATTGTAACATTCTATTGTAACATTCTATTCTGACATTCTACTGTAAAATTATATTCTAACATTCTATTGTAACATTATATTGTAACATTCTATTCTAACATTCTATTCTGACATTCTATTGTAACATTTTATTCTAACATTATTTTCTAAAATTCTATTCTGACATTTGTTTATAACTTTTTATTCTAACATTCTATTCTGACATTCTATTGTAACATTTTATTCTAACATTTTATTCTAACATTCTATTCTGACATTATACTGTAACATTCTATTCTAACATTCTATTCTGACATTCTACTGTAACATTCAATTCTTACATTCTATTCTATAATTTTATTCTAATATTCTATTCTGACATTCTACTTTACCATTCTATATTCTACTGTAACATTCTGTAATCCCCTCTAGCACCAGGGTCAGTGCACTCTCAAATGTTGTTTTTTGATATCGTTGTAAACCTGCCACACACACTATACAATACATTTATTTAACATAAGAATGAGTGTGAGTTTTTGTCACAACCCTGCTGCGGAGAGCGTGATCACACAGTCATCCGGAACAGCTGATGCTCTCATGCATATTTCAGTGTCACTTGCCTCGAAGCGAGCATAGAAGTCATTTAGCTTGTCTGGAAGGCTGGGCAGCACACGGCTGGGCTTCCCATAGTAATCTGTAATAGTTTGCAAGCCCTGCCACATAAGACTAGTGTCGGAGCCGGTGTAGTATGATTCGATCTTAGCCCTGTATTGACGCTTTGCCTGTTTGATAGTTCGTTGGAGGGCATGGCAGGATTTCTTATAAACTTCTGAGTTAGAGTCCCGCTCCTTGAAAGCGGCAGCTCTACCCTTTAGCTCAGTGCGAATGTTGCCTGTAATCCATGGCTTCTGGTTGGGGTATGTACGCACGGTTACTGTGGGGATGACGTCCTCGATGCACTTATTGATAAAGCCAGTGACTGATGTGGTGTATTCCTCAATGCCATCAGATAAATCCCAGAACATATTCCAGTCTGTGATAGCAAAACAGTCCTGTAGTTTAGCATCTGCTTCATCTGACCACTTTTTTATAGACCCGAGTCACTGCTGCTTCCTGCTTTAGTTTTTCCTTCTAAGCAGGAATCAGGAGGATAGAATTATGGTCAGATTTTCCAAATGGAAGGTGAGGGAGAGCTTTGTTCACATCTCTGTGTGTGGAGTAAAGGTGGTCTAGAGTTTTTCAAATGTAATATGCTGGCAGAAATTCGGTAAAAGAAATTTAAATTTCCCTGCATTAAAGTCTCCGGCCCTCTAACCTTAGGGTTAGTTTGAGGGTTAGGGGTTAGGGGGGTTCAGGGTTAGGGTTAGGGTTAGTTTGAGGGTTAGGGGTTTGAGGTTAAGGTTTAGGATTAGGGGATAAGGGTTAGGGGTAAAGGGGTAAGGGGTTAAGGGTTAAGGGTTAAGGGTTAAGGGTTAAGGGTTAGAGGTTAAGGGTTCAGGGTTAGGGGTTAAGGGTTAGGGGTTAAGGGGTAAGGGGTTAAGGGGTAAGGGGTTACGGGTTAAGGGTTAAGGGTTAAGGGTTAGGGATTAAGGGTTAAGGGTTAAGGGGTAAGGGGTTAAGGGTTAGGGGTTTGAGGTTAAGGTTTAGGATTAGGGGTTAAGGGTTAGGGGTAAAGGGTTAGGGATTAAGGGTTAAGGGTTAGGGGTTAAGGGTAAGGGGTTAAGGGTTCAGGGTTAGGGGTTAAAACCTGTGTAGGGCAGAGGTTCCGCTAGCAACATTCCGCTGAAAAGGCAGTGCGCGAAATTCTAAAATATATTTTAGAAATATGTAGTTTTCACACATTAACAAGTCCAATAGAGCAAATGAAAGATAAACATCTTGTTAATCTACCCATCGTGTCCGATTTCAAAAATGACTTACAGCTAAAGCACAACATATGATTGTGTTCGGTCATAGCCAAGTCACAAAAACACACACAGCCATTTTCCTGCCAAAGATAGGAGTCACAAAAAGCAGAAATAGAGATACAATTCATCACTAACCTTTGATGATCTTCATCAGATGACACTCGTAGAACATCATGTAACACAATACATGTATGTTTTGTTCGATAATGTGCATATATATATCCAAAAAACTCAGTTTACAATGGCGCCTTACGTGCAGTAATGTTTGGATTCCAAAACATCCGGTGATTTTGCAGAAATACTAATTATAAACATTGATAAAAGATACAAGTGTTATTGACAGAATTAAATATAGACTTCTCCTTAATGAAACCACTGTGTCAGATTTCAAAAACACTTTACGGAAAAAGCATAATCTGAGAACGGCGCTCAGAACCCAAAACAGCCAGAGGGATATTCGTCATTTTGGAGTCAACAAAGTTAGAAACAACACCATAAATATTCACTTACCTTTGATGATCTTCATCAGAATGCACTCCCAGGAATCCCAGATCGACAATAAATGACTGATTTGTTACATAAAGTTCCATCATTTATGTCCAAATAGCCACTTGTTGTTAGCGTGTTCAGCCCTGTAACCCATCTTCATGAGGCGCGAGCATTTCATCCAGACAAAAACTTGAAAAGTTCCGTTTAGAAACATGTCAGACATATAGATGTATAGAATCAATTGTTAGTATGTTTTTAACATAAAACATGAATAATGTTCCAACCGGAGCAGAAAGGCTCTGGAATGAGAGGTAACACTGTCGGGAGCGCTCGTCATGAGACCGAGGCACTATGCCAGACCACTGACTCAAAAGGTCTCATGAGCCCCTCCTTTATAGTAGAATCCTCATTTAAGTTTCAAAATACGGTTGACATCAAGTGGAAGCCCTCGGAAGTGCAACCTCATCCATATCTCAATGTGTACTCGGTAGGCCAAGCTTTGAAAAACTACAAAGTTCAGATTTCCCACTTCCTGGTTGGATTTTTCTCAGGTTTTTGCATGCCATATGAGGCATCACAGTCTCTGAGGAGCCTGATTGGCTGGAGGGAGGAAATATCACAGTCTCTGAGGAACCTGATTGGCTGGAGGGAGGAAATATCACAGTCTCTGAGGAACCTGATTGGCTGGAGGGAGGAAACATCACAGTCTCTGAGGAACCTGATTGGCTGGAGGAAACATCACAGTCTCTGAGGAACCTGATTGGCTGGAGGAAACATCACAGTCTCTGAGGAACCTGATTGGCTGGAGGAAACATCACAGTCTCTGAGGAACCTGATTGGCTGGAGGAAACATCACAGTCTCTGTGGAACCTGATTGGCTGGAGGGAGGAACACACATTTCTTCTGCTGTCTGACTGACACGTCAGGCAGCAGAAGAACAGTATCTGAAGAGACAGGCCGGTAAGACACACACACGCACTCTCACACACACACACACACACACACACACACACACACACACACACACACACACACACACACACACACACACACACACACACACACACACACACACACACACACAGTACACAGACCTACCGGGGCATCTGTAGAGCTTCCTGGCCTGAGAGATGTCTCCTTTACTGAGTCTGGTCCTCTGTCCAATGGCAGGACGGATCCCATTCTCATCTCTAGATGGGAGGATGGTGTCTAGAAACATACCTCTGGAGGGAGGGAGGGAGGGAGGGAGGGAGGGAGGGAGGGAGGGAGGGAGGGAGGGAGGGAGGGAGGGAGGGAGGGAGGGGAGGGTGGGAGGGAGGGAGGGAGGGAGGGAGGGAGGGAGGTAGGGAGGGAGGGAGAGGGAGGGGGAGGGAGGGAGGGAGGGAGGGAGGGGGGGGAGGGAGGGAGGGAGGGAGGGAGGGAGGGAGGGAGGGAGGGAGGGAGGGAGGGAGGGAGGGAGGGAGGGAGGGAAAGAAGGAAGGAAAGAAAGTAAAGGATGAAACTGTGTGTGTGTGTAAATAAATGTGTGTGTGTGTGTGTGTGTGTGTGTGTGTGTGTGTGTGTGTGTGTGTGTGTGTGTGTGTGTGTGTGTGTGTGTGTGTGTGTGTGTGTGTGTGTGTGTGTGAGAGTGTGTGCATGCCTGTGTGCGTGCGTGCGTGCGTGTGTGTGTGTTACCGTGAGAAGGTGTTCCTAGCATAATGCATGATGCTGTCGAAGTCGTAAGGCTCTCCCAGCGAGTTCACCTCTCCTGGTTCCATCTTCAAGAAGTTATACTCTTGACCTGGAGACACTCAGATAGAGACACTCAGATAGAGACACTCAGATAGAGACACTCTCAGATAGAGACACTCAGATAGAGACACTCAGATAGAGACACTCAGATAGAGACACACTCTCAGATAGAGACACACTCTCAGATAGAGACACACTCTCAGATAGAGACACACTCTCAGATAGAGACACTCAGATAGCGACACTCAGATAGAGACACACTCAGATAGAGACACACTCAGATAGAGACACTCAGATAGAGACACTCAGATAGAGACACTCAGATAGAGACACACAGATAGAGACACACAGATAGAGACACTCAGATAGAGACACTCAGATAGAGACACACAGATAGAGACACTCAGATAGAGACACTCAGATAGAGACACTCAGATAGAGACACTCAGATAGAGACACTCAGATAGAGACACACTCAGATAGAGACACTCAGATAGAGACACTCAGATAGAGACACTCAGATAGAGACACTCAGATAGAGACAGATAGAGACACTCTCAGATAGAGACACTCTCAGATAGAGACACTCAGATAGAGACACTCAGATAGAGACACTCTCAGATAGAGACACTCAGATAGAGACACTCAGATAGAGACACTCAGATAGAGACACTCAGATAGAGACACTCTCTCAGATAGAGACACTCAGATAGAGACACTCAGATAGAGACACTCAGATAGAGACACTCAGATAGAGACACTCAGATAGAGACACTCTCAGATAGAGACACTCAGATAGAGACACTCAGATAGAGACACTCAGATAGAGACACACAGATAGAGACACTCAGATAGAGACACTCAGATAGAGACACTCAGATAGAGACACTCTCAGATAGAGACACTCAGATAGAGACACTCAGATAGAGACACTCAGATAGAGACACTCAGATAGAGACAGATAGAGACACTCAGATAGAGACACTCAGATAGAGAGACACTCAGATAGAGACACTCTCAGATAGAGACACTCAGATAGAGACACTCTCAGATAGAGACACTCAGATAGAGACACTCAGATAGAGACACTCAGATAGAGACACACTCAGATAGAGACACTCTCAGATAGAGACACTCTCAGATAGAGACACTCAGATAGAGACACTCTCAGATAGAGACACTCTCAGATAGAGACACACTCAGATAGAGACACTCAGATAGAGACACTCTCAGATAGAGACACTCAGATAGAGACACTCAGATAGAGACACACTCAGATAGAGACACTCAGATAGAGACACTCTCAGATAGAGACACTCAGATAGAGACAGATAGAGACACTCAGATAGAGACACTCAGATAGAGACACTCAGATAGAGACACTCAGATAGAGACACTCAGATAGAGACACTCAGATAGAGACACTCTCAGATAGAGACACTCAGATAGAGACACTCAGATAGAGACACTAGAGACAGATAGAGACACTCAGATAGAGACACTCTCAGATAGAGACACTCACTCAGATAGAGACACTCAGATAGAGACACTCAGATAGAGACACTCAGATAGAGACAGATAGAGACACTCAGATAGAGACACTCACTCAGATAGAGACACTCAGATAGAGACACTCAGATAGAGACACTCAGATAGAGACACTCAGATAGAGACACTCAGATAGAGACACACAGATCACTCAGATAGAGACACTCAGATAGAGACACTCAGATAGAGACACTCTCAGATAGAGACACTCAGATAGAGACACTCTCAGATAGAGACACTCACTCAGATAGAGACACTCAGATAGAGACACTCTCAGATAGAGACACTCAGATAGAGACACACTCAGATAGAGACACTCAGATAGAGACACACTCAGATAGAGACACTCAGATAGAGACACTCAGATAGAGACACTCAGATAGAGACACACAGATAGAGACACACAGATAGAGACACTCAGATAGAGACACTCAGATAGAGACACTCTCAGATAGAGACACTCAGATAGAGACACTCAGATAGAGACACTCAGATAGAGACACTCAGATAGAGACACGCAGATAGAGACACTCAGATAGAGACACTCAGATAGAGACACTCAGATAGAGACACTCAGATAGAGACACTCAGATAGAGACACTCAGATAGAGACACTCAGATAGAGACACTCTCAGATAGAGACACACTCAGATAGAGACACTCAGATAGAGACACTCAGATAGAGACACTCTCAGATAGAGACACTCAGATAGAGACACTCTCAGATAGAGACACTCAGATAGAGACACACTCAGATAGAGACACAGATAGAGACACTCAGATAGAGACACACTCAGATAGAGACACTCTCAGATAGAGACACTCAGATAGAGACACTCAGATAGAGACACACTCAGATAGAGACACTCAGATAGAGACTCAGATAGAGACACTCAGATAGAGACACTCAGATAGAGACACTCAGATAGAGACACACTCAGATAGAGACACTCTCAGATAGAGACACTCAGATAGAGACACACTCAGATAGAGACACTCTCAGATAGAGACACTCTCAGATAGAGACACTCTCAGATAGAGACACTCTCAGATAGAGACACACTCAGATAGAGACACTCTCAGATAGAGACACTCTCAGATAGAGACACTCTCAGATAGAGACACTCTCAGATAGAGACACTCAGATAGAGACACTCAGATAGAGACACTCAGATAGAGACACACTCAGATAGAGACACACTCAGATAGAGACACTCAGATAGAGACACACTAGAGACACAGATAGAGACACAGATAGAGACTCTCAGATAGAGACACACTCAGATAGAGACACACTCAGATAGAGACACACTCAGATAGAGACACACTCAGATAGAGACACACTCAGATAGAGACACTCAGATAGAGACACAGATAGAGACACTCAGATAGAGACACACACTCAGATAGAGACACACTCAGATAGAGACACACTCAGATAGAGACACAGATAGAGACACTCAGATAGAGACACACTCAGATAGAGACACTCAGATAGAGACACAGACATCACACAGATAGAGACACAGATATAGAGACACAGATAGAGACACACTCAGATAGAGACACACAGATAGAGACACACTCAGATAGAGACACACAGATAGAGACACACTCAGATAGAGACACACAGATAGAGACACACAGATAGAGACACACTCAGATAGAGACACACAGATAGAGACACACTCAGATAGACACACTCAGATAGAGACACACAGATAGAGACACTCAGATAGAGACACACACTCAGATAGAGACACACTCAGATAGAGACACTCAGATAGAGACACTCAGATAGAGACATTCAGATAGAGACACACAGATATAGACACACACAGATAGAGACACACAGATAGAGACACACAGATGGAGACATTCAGATAGACACACACAGATATAGACACACACATATATAGACACACACAGATAGAGACACACACAGATAGAGACACACAGATAGAGACACACAGATAGAGACACACAGATAGAGACACACAGATCCTTTTGGGTTGCATCACTGCCTGTCTGTCCCTGTGTTACCTGGTTGTATGTTGTCTCTGATGATGGTGACGTGATCGTCTCGGTCGGGCCGGGTGTGTTCATGCCAGAACCCGATCACGTGACCCAACTCATGAACCACGATGCCAAACTTATCACAGTTCTTCCCTATCGATATCGCCTGAGGACCATTACCACGACGACCCACGTAGGAGCAACAGCTGGATAGAGAGGGACAAAGAGAGAAAGAGGGACAAAGATAGAAAGAGGGACAAAGATAGAAAGAGGGACAAAGAGAGAAAGAGGGACAAAGAGCGAAAGAGGGACAAAGAGAGAAAGAGGACAAAGATAGAAAGAGGGACAATGATACAAAGAGGGACAAAGATAGACGAGGGACAATGAGAGAAAGAGGGACAAAGACAGGGAGAGAAAGAGCAAAGAGAGAGACAAAGACAGGGACAAAGAGAGAGAAAGAGGGACAAAGACAGGGAGAGAAAGAGAGAGAGAGGAGAGAGAGAGAGAGAGAGGGAGAGAGAGAGAAAGAGAGAGAGAGAGAGAGGGAAATGTGAGAGACAAATCAGAGAGAGAGACAGAATCAGAGAGAGAGACAGAATCACAGCTGTCAGCTGCCTGGCTCTGAGGGAAAACACACACACACTCAACCTGATTCAAAACACACACTTACAGCAAACACACACACTCATTCTGACAGGACCATACACACACACACACACACACACACACACACACACACACACACACACTCAACCTGACACACACAACACACACACACACACACACACACACACACACACACACACACACACACACTGTCACCTGATTCAAAACACACACACACACACAACACACACACACACACACACACACACACACACACACACACACACACACACACACACACACACACACACACGTGACTCATTTCAGGAAACGAGGCCTATGTCCAGCGTCACTACTTCAGAGGCATTTGAACACATTTTGGCCAGAAACATCTTCCGGAACACATTTCATTTCCTTAATAACAAACGTCTATGACGCGTGCTACATGGCAGACCAATCACAACTCATCTCTCTGCATGTCCAGCCCACTCATTATCTCAGCCAATCATGGCTAGCGGGAAGGTTGCTCACTTTTTCTGTGGCTAAACAAACTAGGCTCATACTTTAACAACTGTATTCGTATTTACGGACGGCATAGACGTTTGTTATTAAGCCGCATGAAAGGTCACATGTTCCAGAAAGCATTTCTGACAAAAAAAACGCTACATTCGCATAGTACTCTGTTTAATACACTACCGTACTCACTCTGTTTACTACACTACCGTACTCACTCTGTTTAATACACTACCGTACTCACTCTGTTTACTACACTACCGTACTCACTCTGTTTACTACACTACAGTACTCACTCTGTTTACTACACTACCGTACTCACTCTGTTTACTACACTACCGTACTCAATCTGTTTACTACACTACCGTACTCACTCTGTTTACTACACTGCAGTACTCAACTCAACTCACTCTGTTTAATACACTACCGTACTCACTCTGTTTACTACACTACAGTACTCACTCTGTTTACTACACTACCATACTCACTCTGTTTACTACACTACCATACTCACTCTGTTTACTACACTACAGTACTCACTCTGTTTACTACACTACCGTACTCACTCTGTTTACTACACTACAGTACTCACTCTGTTTAATACACTACAGTACTCACTGTTTCATACATTACAATACTCACTCTGTTTACTACACTACAGTACTCACTCTGTTTACTACACTACAGTACTCACCATGTTTAATACACTACCATACTCACTCTGTTTACTACACTACAGTACTCACTCTGTTTAATACACTACCGTACTCACTCTGTTTACTACACTACAGTACTCACTCTGTTTACTACACTACTGTACTCACTCTGTTTACTACACTACAGTACTCACTCTGTTTACTACACTACAGTACTCACTCTGTTTACTACACTACAGTACTCACTCTGTTTACTACACTACAGTACTCACTGTTTCACTACACTACCGTACTCACTCTGTTTACTACACTACAGTACTCACTCTGTTTAATACACTACAGTACTCACTGTTTACTACACTACCGTACTCACTCTGTTTACTACACTACAGTACTCACTCTGTTTACTACACTACAGTACTCACTCTGTTTACTACACTACAGTACTCACACTACCATTCTCACTATGTTTACTACACTACCATACTCACTCTGTTTACTACACTACAGTACTCACACTACCATTCTCACTCTGTTTACTACACTACAGTACTCACACTGTTTACTACACTACCATACTCACTCTGTTTAATACACTACCGTACTCACTCTGTTTACTACATTACTGTACTCACTCTGTTTACTACACTACCATACTCACTCTGTTTAATACACAACTGTACTCACTCTGTTTACTACACTACAGTACTCACTCTATTTACTACACTACCATACTCACTCTGTTTACTACACTACCATACTCACTCTGTTTACTACACTACTGTACTCACTCTGTTTACTACACTACCGTACTCACTCTGTTTACAACACTACTGTACTCACTCTGTTTACTACACTACCATACTCACTCTGTTTAATACACTACTGTACTCACTCTGTTTACTACACTACAGTACTCACACTATCATCCTCACTCTGTTTACTACACTACAGTACTCACTCTGTTTACTACACTACAGTACTCACACTACCATACTCACTCTGTTTAATACACTACCGTACTCACTCTGTTTACTACACTACCGTACTCACTCTGTTTACTACACTACCATACTCACTCTGTTTTACACTACAGTACTCACTCTGTTTACTACACTACAGTACTCACTCTGTTTACTACACTACAGTACTTTCATACACTACCGTACTCACTCTGTTTACTACACGACAGTTTACTACACTACAATACTCACTCTGTTTACTACACTACAGTACTCACTCTGTTTACTACACTACCATACTCACTCTGTTTACTACACTACATTACTCACTATGTTTACTACACTACCAGTACTCACTCTGTTTACTACACAACCATACTCACTCTGTTTAATACACTACAGTACTCACTCTGTTTACTACACTACAGTACTCACATTACCATACTCACTCTGTTTACTACACTACCGTACTCACTCTGTTTAATACACTACCGTACTCACTCTGTTTACAACACTACCATACTCACTCTGTTTACTACACTACCAGTACTCACTCTGTTTACTACACTACAGTACTCACTATGTTTAATACACTACTGTACTCACTCTGTTTACTACACTACCGTACTCACTCTGTTTACTACACTACAGTACTCACTCTGTTTACTACACTACAGTACTCACTCTGTTTACTACACTACCATACTCACTCTGTTTACTACACTACTCACACTACTCACTCTGTTTACTACACTACAGTACTCACTCTGTTTACTACACTACCATACTCACTCTGTTTACTACACTACCATACTCACTCTGTTTAATACACTACAGTTCTCACTCTGTTTACTACACTACAGTACTCACTCTTTTTACTACACTACCATACTCACTCTGTTTACTACACTACCGTACTCACTCTGTTTACAACACTACTGTACTCACTCTGTTTACTACACTACCATACTCACTCTGTTTACTACACTACATTACTCACTATGTTTACTACACTACTGCACTCACTCTGTTTACTACACTACTGTACTCACTCTGTTTACTACACTACAGTACTCACACTACCATACTCACTCTGTTTAATACACTACCGTACTCACTCTGTTTACTACACTACTGTACTCACTCTGTTTACTACACTACCATACTCACTCTGTTTAATACACTACTGTACTCACTCTGTTTTCTACACTACAGTACTCACACTACCATCCTCACTCTGTTTGGTACACTACAGTACTCACTCTGTTTACTACACTACAGTACTCACACTACCATACTCACTCTGTTTAATACACTACCGTACTCACTCTGTTTACTACACTACAGTACTCACTATGTTTAATACACTACACTCACTGTTTCATACACTACCACTACTCACTCTGTTTACTACACTACAGTACTCACTCTGTTTACTACTACATTACTCACAATGTTTAATACACAACCGTACTCACTGTTTCATACACTACAGTACTCACTCTGTTTACTACACTACAGTACTCACTCTGTTTACTACACTACCATACTCACTCTGTTTACTACACTACCATACTCACTCTGTTTACTACACTACATTACTCACTCTGTTTAATACACAACCGTACTCACTGTTTATACACTACAGTACTCACTCTGTTTACTACACTACCGTACTCACTCTGTTTACTACACTACCATACTCACTCTGTTTACTACACATACACTTTTCACTCACTACTGTTTACTACACTACTGTACTCACTCTGTTTACTACACTACCTCACTCTGTTTACTACACTATCACTCTGTTTACTACACTACAGTACTCACACTACCATACTCACTCTGTTTAATACACTACCGTACTCACTCTGTTTACTACACTACTGTACTCACTCTGTTTAATACACTACTGTACTACTCTGTTTACTACACTACACTCACTGTTTAATACACTACTGCACTCACTCTGTTTACTACACTACACGTTCACTCTGTTTACTACACTACAGTACTCACACTACCATCCTCACTCTGTTTAATACTCTATCATACTCACTCTGTTTACTACACTACCATACTCACTCTGTTTACTACACTACAGTACTCACACTACCATACTCACTCTGTTTAATACACTACCGTACTCACTCTGTTTACTACACTACCGTACTCACTCTGTTTACTACACTACTGTACTCACTCTGTTTACTACACTACCATACTCACTCTGTTTACTACACTACAGAACTCACTATGTTTAATACACTACTGCACTCACTCTGTTTACTACACTACCGTACTCCCTCTGTTTACTACACTACAGTACTCACACTACAATACTCACTCTATTTAATATACTACCTTACTCACTCTGTTTACTACACTACAGTACTCACTATGTTTAATACACTACTGCACTCACTCTGTTTACTACACTACCGTACTCACTCTGTTTACTACACTACAGTACTCACTCTGTTTAATACACGACTGTACTCACTCTGTTTACTACACTACAGTACTCACTATGTTTAATACACTACTGCACTCACTCTGTTTACTACACTAAACGTTCTGAACATTCGATAAGTGTAGTCCACTTGTCATTCCAATCTCCTTTGCATTAGCGTAGCCTCTTCTGTAGCCTGTCAACTATGTGTCTATCTATCCCTGTTCTCTCCTCTCTGCACAGACCATACAAATGCTCCACACCGCGTGGCACGCGGCCACCCTAATCTGGTGGTCCCAGCGCGCACGACCCACGTGGAGTTCCAGGTCTCCGGTAGCCTCTGGAACTGCCGATCTGCGGCCAACAAGGCAGAGTTCATCTCAGCCTATGCCTCCCTCCAGTCCCTCGACTTCTTGGCACTGACGGAAACATGGATCACCACAGACAACACTGCTACTCCTACTGCTCTCTCTTCGTCCGCCCACATGTTCTCGCACACCCCGAGAGCTTCTGGTCAGCGGGGTGGTGGCACCGGGATCCTCATCTCTCCCAAGTGGTCATTCTCTCTTTCTCCCTTACCCATCTGTCTATCGCCTCCTTTGAATTCCATGCTGTCACAGTTACCAGCCCTTTCAAGCTTAACATCCTTATCATTTATCGCCCTCCAGGTTCCCTCGGAGAGTTCATCAATGAGCTTGATGCCTTGATAAGCTCCTTTCCTGAGGACGGCTCACCTCTCACAGTCCTGGGCGACTTTAACCTCCCCACGTCTACCTTTGACTCATTCCTCTCTGCCTCCTTCTTTCCACTCCTCTCCTCTTTTGACCTCACCCTCTCACCTTCCCCCTACTCACAAGGCAGGCAATACGCTCGACCTCATCTTTACTAGATGCTGTTCTTCCACTAACCTCATTGCAACTCCCCTCAAGTCTCCGACCACTACCTTGTATCCTTTTCCCTCTCGCTTTCATCCAACACTTCCCACACTGCCCCTACTCGGATGGTATCGCTCCGTCCCAACCTTCGCTCTCTCTCCCCCGCTACTCTCTCCTCTTCCATCCTATCATCTCTTCCCTCTGCTCATACCTTCTCCAACCTATCTCCTGATTCTGCCTCCTCAACCCTCCTCTCTTCCCTTTCTGCATCCTTAGACTCTCTATGTCCCCTATCCTCCAGGCCGGCTCGGTCCTCCCCTCCCGCTCCGTGGCTCGACGACTCACTGCGAGCTCACAGAACAGTGCTCCGGGCAGCCGAGCGGAAATGGAGGAAAACTCGCCTCCCTGCGGACCTGGCATCCTTTCACTCCCTCCTCTCTACATTTTCCTCCTCTGTCTCTGCTGCTAAAGCCACTTTCTTCCACTCTAAATTCCAAGCATCTGCCTCTAACCCTAGGAAGCTCTTTGCCACCTTCTCCTCCCTCCTGAATCCTCCTCCCCCTCCCCCCCTCCTCCTCCCTCTCTGCAGATGACTTCGTCAACCATTTTGAAAAGAAGGTCGACGACATCCGATCCTCGTTTGCTAAGTCAAACGACACCGCTGGTTCTGCTCACACTGCCCTACCCTGTGCTCTGACCTCTTTCTCCCCTCTCTCTCCAGATGAAATCTCGCTTCTTGTGACGGCCGGCCGCCCAACAACCTGCCCGCTTGACCCTATCCCCTCCTCTCTTCTCCAGACCATTTCCGGAGACCTTCTCCCTTACCTCACCTCGCTCATCAACTCATCCCTGACCGCTGGCTACGTCCCTTCCGTCTTCAAGAGAGCGAGAGTTGCACCCCTTCTGAAAAAACCTACACTCGA
>NC_088231.1:31899776-31934776 GCF_036934945.1 Oncorhynchus masou masou | reverse complement strand
TACTGACCAGTGTAGTTTCCTCCTATGAGGTAAGGTATGAGTCCTCAGGGCCAGATCCATCATACACACTGACCAGTCTAGTTTCCACCTATGAGGTAAGGTATGAGTCCTCCTGGCCAGATGCATCATATATACTCACCAGTCTAGTTTCCTCCTTTGAGGTAAGGTATGAGTCCTCCTGGCCAGATCCATCATACATACTGACCAGTGTAGTTTCCTCCTTTGAGGTAAGGTATGAGTCCTCCTGGCCAGATCCATCATACATACTAACCAGTGTAGTTTCCTCCTATGAGGTAAGGTATGAGTCCTCCTGGCCAGATCCATCATACATACTGACCAGTGTAGTTTCCAGAGGTAAGGTATGAGTCCTCCTGGCCAGATCCATCATACATACTAACCAGTGTAGTTTCCTCCTACCAGTTTGAGTCAGTTTACCAACATCCTACTTGTAGTTTCCTCCTATAAGGTATGAGTCCTCCTGGCCAGATCCATCATACATACTGACCAGTGTAGTTTCCTCCTATTAGGTATGGTATGAGTCCTCCTGGCCAGATTCCTCCTATGAGGTAAGGTATCATACATACTGACCAGTGTAGTTTCCTCCTATGAGGTAAGGTATGAGTCCTCCTGGCCAGATCCATCATACATACTGACCAGTGTAGTTTCCTCCTTTGAGGTAAGGTATGAGTCCTCCTGGCCAGATCCATCATACATACTGACCAGTGTAGTTTCCTCCTTTGAGGTAAGGTATGAGTCCTCCTGGCCAGATCCATCATACATACTGACCAGTGTAGTTTCCTCCTATTAGGTAAGGTATGAGTCCTCCTGGCCAGATCCATCATACATACTGACCAGTGTAGTTTCCTCCTACCAGTGAGGTAAGGTATGAGTCCTCCTGGCCAGATCCATCATACAAACTGACCAGTGTAGATTCCTCCTATGAGGTAAGGTGTGAGTCAACCTGGCCAGATCCATCATACAAACTGACCAGTGTAGATTCCTCCTATGAGGTAAGGTATGAGTCCTCCTGGCCAGATCCATCATACAAACTGACCAGTGTAGATTCCTCCTATGAGGTAAGGTATGAGTCCTCCTAGCCAGATCCATCATACCAACATACATACTGACCAGTGTAGTTTCCTCCTATGAGGTAAGGTATGAGTCCTCCTGGCCATATCCATCATATATACTCACCAGTCTAGTTTCCTCCTTTGAGGTAAGGTATGAGTCCTCCTGGCCAGATCCATCATACATACTGACCAGTGTAGTTTCCTCCTATGAGGTAAGGTATGAGTCCTCAGGGCCAGATCCATCATACACACTGACCAGTCTAGTTTCCACCTATGAGGTAAGGTATGAGTCCTCCTGGCCAGATGCATCATATATACTCACCAGTCTAGTTTCCTCCTATGAGGTAAGGTATGAGTCCTCCTGGCCAGATCCATCATACATACTGACCAGTGTAGTTTCCTCCTATGAGGTAAGGTATGAGTCCTCCTGGCCAGATCCATCATATATACTCACCAGTCTAGTTTCCTCCTATGAGGTAAGGTATGGGTCCTCCTGGCCAGATTCATCATATATACTCACCAGTCTAGTTTCCTCCTTTGAGGTAAGGTATGAGTCCTCCTGGCCAGATCCATCATACACACTGACCAGTGTAGTTTCCTCCTATGAGGTAAGGTATGAGTCCTCCTGGCCAGATTCATCATACATACTGACCAGTGTAGTTTCCTCCTATGAGGTAAGGTATGAGTCCTCCTGGCCAGATTCATCATCATACATACTGACCAGTGTAGTTTCCTCCTATGAGGTAAGGTATGAGTCCTCCTGGCCAGATCCAACATACATACTAACCAGTGTAGTTTCCTCCTTTGAGGTAAGGTATGTGTCCTTCTGGCCAGATCCATCATACATACTGAACAGTGTAGTTTCCTCCTTTGAGGTAAGGTATGAGTCCTCCTGGCCAGATCCATCATATACTCTCCAGTCTAGTTTCCTCCTTTGAGGTAAGGTATGAGTCCTCCTGGCCAGATCCATCATACATACTGACCAGTGTAGTTTCCTCCTTTGAAGTAAGGTATGAGTCCTCCTGGCCAGATCCATCATACATACTGACCAGTGTCGTTTCCTCCTTTGAGGTAAGGTATGAGTCCTCCTGGCCAGATCCATCATACACACTGACCAGTCTAGTTTCCTCCTATGAGGTAAGGTATGAGTCCTCCTGGCCAGATCCATCATACACACTGACCAGTCTAGTTTCCTCCTATGAGGTAAGGTATGAGTCCTCCTGGCCAGATCCATCATACATACTGACCAGTGTAGTTTCCTCCTATGAGGTAAGGTATGAGTCCTCCTGGCCAGATCCATCATATATACTGACCAGTGTAGTTTCCTCCTATGAGGTAAGGTATGAGTCCTCCTGGCCAGATTCATCATATATACTCACCAGTCTAGTTTCCTCCTATGAGGTAAGGTATGAGTCCTCCTGGCCAGATTCATCATATATACTCACCAGTGTAGTTTCCTCCTATGAGGTAAGGTATGAGTCCTCCTGGCCAGATTCATCATATATACTCACCAGTCTAGTTTCCTCCTATGAGGTAAGGTATGAGTCCTCCTGGCCAGATCCATCATATATACTGACCAGTGTAGTTTCCTCCTATGAGGTAAGGTATGAGTCCTCCTGGCCAGATTCATCATACATACTGACCAGTGTAGTTTCCTCCTATGAGGTAAGGTATGAGTCCTCCTGGCCAGATTCATCATACATACTGACCAGTGTAGTTTCCTCCTATGAGGTAAGGTATGAGTCCTCCTGGCCAGATTCATCATATATACTCACCAGTCTAGTTTCCTCCTTTGAGGTAAGGTATGAGTCCTCCTGGCCAGATCCATCATACATACTGACCAGTGTAGTTTCCTCCTATGAGGTAAGGTATGAGTCCACCTGGCCAGATCATCATATATACTCTCCAGTCTAGTTTCCTCCTTTGAGGTAAGGTATGAGTCCTCCTGGCCAGATCCATCATACATACTGACCAGTCTAGTTTCCTCCTATGAGGTAAGGTATGAGTCCTCCTGGCCAGATCCATCATACATACTGACCAGTGTAGTTTCCTCCTATGAGGTAAGGTATGAGTCCTCCTGGCCAGATCCATCATACATACTGACCAGTCTAGTTTCCTCCTATGAGGTAAGGTATGAGTCCTCCTGGCCAGATCCATCATATATACTCACCAGTCTAGTTTCCTCCTATGAGGTAAGGTATGAGTCCTCCTGGCCAGATCCATCATACATACTGACCAGTGTAGTTTCCTCCTATGAGGTAAGGTATGAGTCCTCCTGGCCAGATCCATCATATATACTCACCAGTCTAGTTTCCTCCTATGAGGTAAGGTATGAGTCCTCCTGGCCAGATCCATCATATATACTCACCTGTGTAGTTTCCTCCTATGAGGTAAGGTATGAGTCCTCCTGGCCAGATTCATCATATATACTCACCAGTGTAGTTTCCTCCTATGAGGTAAGGTATGAGTCCTCCTGGCCAGATTCATCATATATACTCACCAGTCTAGTTTCCTCCTATGAGGTAAGGTATGAGTCCTCCTGGCCAGATCCATCATATATACTCACCAGTGTAGTTTCCTCCTATGAGGTAAGGTATGAGTCCTCCTGGCCAGATCCATCATATATACTGACCAGTCTAGTTTCCTCCTATGAGGTAAGGTATGAGTCCTCCTGGCCAGATCCATCATATATACTCACCAGTCTAGTTTCCTCCTATGAGGTAAGGTATGAGTCCTCCTGGCCAGATCCATCATATATACTCACCAGTGTAGTTTCCTCCTATAAGGTAAGGTATGAGTCCTCCTGGCCAGATCCATCATATATACTCACCAGTGAAGTTTCCTCCTATGAGGTAAGGTCCATGAGTCCTCCTATGAGGAAGGTATGAGTCATCATATATAAGTTTCACCCTATTAGTCTAGTTTCCAGATCCATCATATAACTCACCGGTGAAGTTTCCTATGAAGTAAGGTATGAGTCCTCCTGGCCAGATCCATCATATATACTGACCAGTCTAGTTTCCTCCTATGAGGTAAGGTATGAGTCCTCCTGGCCAGATCCATCATATATACTCACCGGTGAAGTTTCCTCCTATGAGGTAAGGTATGAGTCCTCCTGGCCAGATCCATCATATATACTGACCAGTGAAGTTTCCTCCTATGAGGTAAGGTATGAGTCCTCCTGGCCAGATCCTTCATATATACTCACCGGTGAAGTTTCCTCCTATGAGGTAAGGTATGAGTCCTCCTGGCCAGATCCATCATATATACTCACCAGTCTAGTTTCCTCCTATGAGGTAAGGTATGAGTCCTCCTGGCCAGATCCATCATATATACTCACCAGTGAAGTTTCCTCCTATGAGGGTAAGGTATGAGTCCTCCTGGCCAGATCCATCATATATACTCACCGGTGAAGTTTCCTCCTATGAGGTAAGGTATGAGTCCTCCTGGCCAGATCATCATATATACTCACCGGTGAAGTTTCCTCCTATGAGGTAAGGTATGAGTCCTCCTGGCCAGATCCATCATATATACTCACCAGTGAAGTTTCCTCCTATGAGGTAAGGTATGAGTCCTCCTGGCCAGATCCATCATATATACTGACCAGTGAGTCCTCCTGGCCAGTTTCCTCCTATGAGGTAAGGTATGAGTCCTCCTGGCCAGATCCATCATATATACTCACCAGTCTAGTTTCCTCCTATGAGGTAAGGTATGAGTCCTCCTGGCCAGATCCATCATATATACTCACCAGTCTAGTTTCCTCCTATAAGGTAAGGTATGAGTCCTCCTGGCCAGATCCATCATATATACTCACCAGTCTAGTTTCCTCCTATGAGGTAAGGTATGAGTCCTCCTGGCCAGATCCATCATATATACTCACCTTTGTAAGGTATGAGTCCTTCCTATATATAGGTAAGGTATGAGTCCTCCTGGCCAGATTCATCATACATACTCACCAGTGAAGTTTCCTCCTATGAGGTAAGGTATGAGTCCTCCTGGCCAGATCCATCATATATACTCACCGGTGAAGTTTCCTCCTATGAAGTAAGGTATGAGTCCTCCTGGCCAGATCCATCATATATACTCACCGGTGAAGTTTCCTCCTATTACATTACATTTAAGTCATTTAGCAGACGCTCTTATCCAGAGCGACTTACAAATTGGTGAATTCACCTTCTGACATCCAGTGGAACAGCTATAAGGTAAGGTATGAGTCCTCCTGGCCAGATCCATCATATATACTCACCGGTGAAGTTTCCTCCTATGAAGTAAGGTATGAGTCCTCCTGGCCAGATCCATCATATATACTGACCAGTCTAGTTTCCTCCTATGAGGTAAGGTATGAGTCCTCCTGGCCAGATCCATCATATATACTCACCGGTGAAGTTTCCTCCTATGAGGTAAGGTATGAGTCCTCCTGGCCAGATCCATCATACATACTGACCAGTGTAGTTTCCTCCTATGAGGTAAGGTATGAGTCCTCCTGGCCAGATCCATCATACATACTGACCAGTGTAGTTTCCTCCTATGAGGTAAGGTATGAGTCCTCCTGGCCAGATCCATCATATATACTCACCGGTGAAGTTTCCTCCTATGATGTAAGGTATGACTCCTCCTGGCCAGATCCTCTCAGCTCGGGAGGTTGCTGCTCTGGGAACACGATTCTTCACAACAACACTCCAGGCATTCTCTGTTTTCCCGAATCTAGCCGATTTCACAGTATTCCCACTCTTTACGGCTTTCCCAGCCTTCCCAGTCCTTCCAGCAGCTGTTTTCCCAGTCTGGGTCCTGGGACCGGAGGCTGATTCTTGACTGGAGTTCATAGGCCTATAGTCTGGAGGAGGAGAGGAGAGGAGAGGAGAGGAGGGGAGGGGAGGGGAGGGAGAGGGGGAGGGAGGGGGAGGGGAGGGGAGAGGAGAGGAGGAGGATTTTCAGGGAGAGAGGGGGAGGGGAGGGGAGGGGAGGGGGAGAGGAGAGGAGAGGGAGAGGAGAGGGAGAGGGAGAGGAGAGGAGAGGAGGAGGAGAGGAGAGGAGAGGAGGAGGAGATGAGATATTCGATGAGAGTTCAGAGGAGAGGAGGGATCTGGAGATGGGAGGAGAGGAGAGGGAGAGAGGAGAGAGGGAGAGGAGAGGAGAGGAGGAGAGTCTTGGAGAGGAGAGGAGAGGAGGTATCAGTTGTGTAAGGATTAGAATAGTACAATATACATTAATACTACAGCTGTTTAAAGACTATAATAATATAATATATATATTAATACTACATTTCTGTAAATAATATAATAGTATAATATATTAATACTACAGCTGTGTAAATACTATAATAACATAATATACATTAATACTACAGCTTTGTAAAGACTATAATAATATAGTATATATTAATACTACAGCTGTGTAAAGTATTTAATAATACTAATGAATACTACAACTGTGTAAAGTATTTAATACTTGAATATGAATTAATACTACAGCTGTGTAAAGACTACAACAATATCATTTTTATTAATACTACAGCTGTGTAAAGTATGTAATAATATAATACTAATGAATACTACAACTGTGTAAAGACTATAATAATATAGTATATATTCATGCTACATCTGTATAAAAACTATAACAATATAATATGTATTAATACTACAGCTCTGTAAATACTATAATAACATAATATACATTAATACTACAGCTTTGTAAAGACTATAATAATATAGTATATATTAATACTATAGCTGTGTAAAGTATTTAATAATATAATACTAATTAATTCTACAACTGTGTAAAGTATTTTAAAATATAATATTTATTAATACTACATCTGTGTAAAGACTATAATGATCTAATATATATATATATATATATATATATATACTAACACTACATTTGTGTAAAAACTATAATGATCTAATATATATATAGTATATATATATATATATATATATATATATATATATATATATATATATATATATATATTAGATCATTATAGTTTTTACACAAATGTAGTGTTAGTATATATATATATATATATATATATATATTAGATCATTATAGTTTACACAGATGTAGTGTTAGTATATATATATATATATATATATATATATATAAACACTACATCTGTGTAAAAACTATAATGATCTAATATATATATATATATATATATATACACTAACACTACATATGTGTAAAAACGTAAAAACTATAATGATCTAATATATATATATATACTAACACTACATCTGTGTAAAGACTATAATATATAGATATATATATATAGAATAATACTACATCTGTGTAAAGATTTAACAATATAATATTTATTAATACTACAGCTGCGTAAACACTTTTTTCTCCTTTATCAATCTGTACAAAATACCCCATAATGACAAAGCAAAAGAGTTTCTTTGACATGTTTGCAATTTTTTTTTATTCAACCTCGGATTTATGACATTTACATCAGTATTCAGACCCTTTACTCAGTAGCACGTTTGGAGGCGATAACAGCCTTGAATCTTCTTGGGTACCACGCTACTAGCTTGGCACACCTGTATTTGGGGAGTTTCTCCCATTCTTCTCTGCAGATACTCAAGCTCTGTCAGGTTGGATGGGGAGCGTCGCTGCACAGCTATTTTCAGGTCTCTCCTGTGATATTCGATCGGGTTCAAGTCCGGGCTCTGGCTGGGCCACTCAAGGACATTCAGAGACTTGTCCCTAAACCACTGCTACGTTGTCTCTGTACTTTGTTGTCCTTGACGTTGCAGCATGTCAAGTCGCTTGTCTGTGACTAGTAGATTTTAATCTACTAATAACCTATTCATTTATGGTGGAACAAATCTACAATTTCATTGTTGTGTAGTGTAAACTATTTTTGTTTTGCTGGTGTAAAAATCGCGGGTCTCCCTCGACTCAGGAAAAAGAAAATCTCGCTATTTGCACTCCTTTAGTTGAAGTTTACTAAAGGAACCCTCTCTCTCTGGCTGGCCTGGGTTCTGTCCTCAGATTTCCCTCTGCAGAGTGTCTGGTCCAACCTGCTCCTCTTCCCTCTGCAGAGTGTCTGGTCCAACCTGCTCCTCTTCCCTCTGCAGAGTGTCTGGTCCAGGCTGCTCCTCTTCCCTCTGCAGAGTGTCTGGTCCAACCTGCTCCTCTTCCCTCTGCAGAGTGTCTGGTCCAACCTGCTCCTCTTCCCTCTGCAGAGTGTCTGGTCCAACCTGCTCCTCTTCCCTCTGCAGAGTGTCTGGTCCAACCTGCTCCTCTTCCCTCTGCAGAGTGTCTGGTCCAACCTGCTCCTCTTCCCTCTGCAGAGTGTCTGGTCCAACCTGCTCCTCTTCCCTCTGCAGAGTGTCTGGTCCAACCTGCTCCTCTTCCCTCTGCAGAGTGTCTGGTCCAACCTGCTCCTCTTCCCTCTGCACAGTGTCTGGTCCAGGCTGCTCCCTCTCCGCCTGGCTGTCAGCGGCAGCTCAACAATCCCCAACCGGTTCTCTCAATCGACCTCCACACCCAATCTACTCACACACTCACATGACTCATACATACACACTGTCCCTCTCTCCCCTTTCCTTGGCCTCTATTTCTTACATTTCTCAGAGAAAATGACCATTTTCAGTGGTATTTCTTTACTGAACTCTGGAAACTAACATTGTCGCTGGGTGAGAATATCTGACTATGTGCTCTCCCATCCATGAAACATTTTGTCTGCAGGAACTCGTTCTTTTTCACTCCGCCCACTCGTCCAAGTGCCGATGTATTTGTGGCATGATGTGAACAGTACGAACTTGTGTCACTACCAAGGTCTAATGGTTTTAAATTACTGTTTTGTATTGTCTGGAAACTCACTTGTAGAATTCGCTTGCAGTAGGTCTCTTAAAAAGAGAAGCCGTTCAAGGTTATTAAACCGAGGTGCCTAGTTATTCTTCTGTTGTTGACATCAGGTTATTAAACCGAGGTGCCTAGTTATTCTTCTGTTGTTGACATCAGGTTATTAAACCGAGGTGCCTAGTTATTCTTCTGTTGTTGATATCAGGTTATTAAACCGAGGTGCCTAGTTATTCTTCTGTTGTTGACATCAGGTTATTAAACCGAGGTGCCTAGTTATTCTTCTGTTGTTGATATCAGGTTATTAAACCGAGGTGCCTAGTTATTCTTCTGTTGTTGATATCAGGTTATTAAACAGAGGTGCCTAGTTATTCTTCTGTTGTTGATATCAGGTTATTAAACCGAGGTGCCTAGTTATTCTTCTGTTGTTGACATCAGGTTATTAAACCGAGGTGCCTAGTTATTCTTCTGTTGTTGATATCAGGTTATTAAACCGAGGTGCCTAGTTATTCTTCTGTTGTTGATATCAGGTAACGTGTAAACCTAACCCTGGCCCTGATATGCAATGTCTCCAAACCCCTTCTGATTTGAAATATACATCCGGTTTTGGTATTTTTTCATTTAAATGTATGCAGCCTGTTGTCAAAAATTGATGAGGTTTAGGTTTTGGTCTAAATCCACTGATGCTGATGTAATTGAGTTTTCTGAAACCTGGCTCAGCAAGTCTGTTTTTGAAAGACTAAATTCCATGTGAGTGTGGCTATATATGTGAAGACTAAATTCCCTGTGAGTGAGGCTATATATGTGAAGACTAAATTCCCTGTGAGTGAGGCTATATATGTGAAGACTAAATTCCCTGTGAGTGAGGCTATATATGTGAAGACTAAATTCCCTGTGAGTGAGGCTATATATGTGAAGACTAAACTCCATGTGAGTGTGGCTATATATGTGAAGACTAAACTCCCTGTGAGTGAGGCTATATATGTGAAGACTAAATTCCATGTGAGTGTGGCTATATATGTGAAGACTAAATTCCCTGTGAGTGAGGCTATATATGTGAAGACTAAATTCCCTGTGAGTGAGGCTATATATGTGAAGACTAAATTCCCTGTAAGTGAGGCTATATATGTGAAGACTAAACTCCCTGTGAGTGAGGCTATATATGTGAAGACTAAATTCCCTGTGAGTGAGGCTATATATGTGAAGACCAAATTCCCTGTGAGTGTGGCTATATATGTGAAGACTAAATTCCCTGTAAGTGTGGCTATATATGTGAAGACTAAATTCCCTGTAAGTGAGGCTATATATGTGAAGACTAAATTCCCTGTGAGTGTGGCTATATATGTGAAGACTAAATTCCCTGAAAGGGGGAGACACCCTGGACCCAAACTGTTACAGACCTATATCCATCCTATATCCATCTCTATGGGGGTGCCACAGGGTTCAATTCTCGGGCCGACTCTTTTCTCTGTATATATCAATGATGTTGCTCTTGCTGTGGGCGATTCCCTGATCCACCTCTTTAATTTACCACAGGTGGACTCCAATCAAGTTGTAGACATATCTCAAGAGCTCCCTAGTGGTGCAGTGGTCTAAGGCACTGCATCTCAGTGCTAGAGGCATCACTACAGACACCCAGGTGCAGTGGTCTAAGGCACTGCATCTCAGTGCTAGAGGCGTCACTACAGACCCTGGTTCAGCGGTCTAAGGCACTGCATCTCAGTGCTAGAGGCATCACTACAGACCCTGGTTCAGCGGTCTAAGGCACTGCATCTCAGTGCTAGAGGCATCACTACAGACCCTGGTTCAGCGGTCTAAGGCACTGCATCTCAGTGCTAGAGGCGTCACTACAGACCCTGGTTCAGCGGTCTAAGGCACTGCATCTCAGTGCTAGAGGCGTCACTACAGACCCTGGTTCAGCGGTCTAAGGCACTGCATCTCAGTGCTAGAGGCATCACTACAGACCCTGGTTCAGCGGTCTAAGGCACTGCATCTCAGGGCTAGAGGCATCACTACAGACCCTGGTTCAGCGGTCTAAGGCACTGCATCTCAGTGCTAGAGGCATCACTACAGACACCCAGGTTCGAATCACAACCGGCCATGGTTTGGAGTCACATATTTGGGGCGGCAGGGTAGCCTAGTGGTTAGAGAGGGGCGGCAGGGTAGCCTAGTGGTTAGAGAGGGGCGGCAGGGTAGCCTAGTGGTTAGAGAGGGGCGGCAGGGTAGCCTAGTGGTTAGAGAGGGGCGGCAGGGTAGCCTAGTGGTTAGAGAGGGGCGGCAGGGTAGCCTAGTGGTTAGAGAGGGGCGGCAGGGTAGCCTAGTGGTTAGAGAGGGGCGGCAGGGTAGCCTAGTGGTTAGAGAGGGGCGGCAGGGTAGCCTAGTGGTTAGAGAGGGGCGGCAGGGTAGCCTAGTGGTTAGAGAGGGGCGGCAGGGTAGCCTAGTGGTTAGAGAGGGGCGGCAGGGTAGCCTAGTGGTTAGAGAGGGGCGGCAGGGTAGCCTAGTGGTTAGAGAGGGGCGGCAGGGTAGCCTAGTGGTTAGAGAGGGGCGGCAGGGTAGCCTAGTGGTTAGAGAGGGGCGGCAGGGTAGCCTAGTGGTTAGAGAGGGGCGGCAGGGTAGCCTAGTGGTTAGAGAGGGGCGGCAGGGTAGCCTAGTGGTTAGAGAGGGGCGGCAGGGTAGCCTAGTGGTTAGTGCGTTGGACTAGTAGCTGAAAGTTGCAAGTTCCAATCCCCGAGCTGACAAGGTTGTTCTGTCGTTCTGCCCCTGAACAGGCAGTTAACCCACTAGGCTGTCACTGAAAATAATAATTTGTTATTAACTGACTCGCCTAGTTAAATAAATGATCACAAATGGGAACAATTTCGAGTCTATTAGGGTCTGAATACTTATGTAAAAAAGTTATTAGTGTTTTTTATTATTTTACTAAATTTGCCAAAAATAAACTAAACTTTCCCAAGAACCTGTTTTCGCTTTGTCTTTATGGGGTATTGTGTGTAGATTGATGAGGGAAAAAACATTTAATCCATTTTAGAATAACGTAATAAAATGTGGAAAACAGGTCAAGGGGTCTGAATACTTTCCGAATGTTTTACTATGAAGCGACAGTAGCCGTTGCCTTGGTAACAAGGTGTGTAGTGCGTTGCCTTGGTAACCAGGTGTGTAGTGTGTTGCCTTGGTAACCAGGTGTGTAGTGTGTTGCCTTGGTAACCAGGTGTGTAGTGTGTTGCCTTGGTAACCAGGTGTGTGGTGTGTTGCCTTGGTAACCAGGTGTCGTACCGAAGCCAAACCTCCGTATTTTGTCCAGGAGGAGGAGGAACAATCCTTTCTTCTTTGAGATGACATGTTCCTCTACATCACCCTCCCCATAGATAGACACACACACACACACACACACACACACACACACACACACACACACACACACACACACACACACACACACACACACACACACACACACACACACACACGATTATATTAGATTATTAGATTAAATATTCTCGATTTATTTCATAGCTCTCTCTCTGAATCAGAGATTCGGTTGGTTATATAGCCTCTGTCTCTCTCTCTGTCTCTCTCTCTGTCTCTCTTTCTCTGTCTCTCTCTCTCTCTCTCTCGCTCTGTCTCTCTCTCTGTCTCTCTCTCTCTCTCTCTCTCTGTCTCTCTCTCTGTCTCTCTCTCTGTCTCTCTCTCTGTCTCTCTCTCTCTCTCTGTCTCTCTCTCTGTCTTTCTCTCTCTCTCGCTGTCTCTCTCTCTGTCTCTGTCTCTCTCTCTGTCTCTCTGTCTCTCTCTCTCTCACTCTGTCTCTCTCTCTGTCTCTCTCTCGCTCTGTCTCTGTCTCTCTCTCGCTCTGTCTCTCTCTCTGTCTCTCTGTCTCTCTCTCTGTCTCTCTCTCTCGCTCTCTCTCACGCCGGCTAATCTAATCTTTAGGAATGTAGTGAAGTAAAAGTAAAAGTTGTCAAAAATATAAATATTTAAAGATACAGATACAACCAAAAATCGACTAAAGTACTTTAAACCCCAGATACTACAGACCTACTACTCTATCCTGAACAATTAACAATACACTGAATTCAGACACCCTCATTGAAATAGTAAAACATAATAATACCACAACAAATGTTCCCAATCTGGGAGGTAAATTAAATAAAGTGTTTAATGAGGCCAACAAAAGATTTAGAGGCCAATTTACTATTTGGCGCTGGAAACCACTGACTGGATGTGTGTGTGTGTGTGTGTGTGTGTGTGTGTGTGTGTGTGTGTGTGTGTGTGTGTGTGTGTGTGTGTGTGTGTGTGTGTTTGTATTATGTGACTGTGTGAGGGGGAGGGGCATGGTGTTGATTGACAGGCAGGCATTTGGTTGATTCCCTCTCATCCCTCCCTCAGACAGACAGACAGACAGACAGACAGAGAAGGCGACAGACAGACAGACAGACAGACAGACAGACAGACAGACAGACAGAGAAGGCTACAGACAGACAGAGGGGGCAGACAGACAGACAGACAGACAGACAGACAGACAGACAGACAGACAGACAGACAGACATAAAGACTCACCAGTCGTTTGTCCTTGTCTGGAGTGTGTGTGAGTGTGTGTGTGAGTGTGTGTGTGTTGCGTCACGTCTATTGTCCTGTCGATCTGAAACATCCGCAGATCCTCCTCGTCCAACGCAATGTCTCCCCAAAACGCAACTGAAAAGAAAAATCTTCATCATCACCATCACCATCATCATCATACCCATCATCACCTTCATCATTACATCATCATCCCCAACATCCCATCATCACCATCATCCCCATCATCATATCATTACCATCATCATCATATCATTACCATCATCCCCATCATCATATCATTACCAACATACCCAACATCATCTCCATAATGACCATCATCCCATCATACCCTCATACCATCATTACCAACATCATCCCATCATACCCTCATACCATCATTTCAACATCATCGCATCATTACCATCATACCCTCATCCCATCATCTCCATAATGACCATCATCCCCATCATCCACATCCTCCCCATCTTCACCATCATCCCCATCCCCCATAATTACCATTATAATCCCCATCATCATCCCATTCATCATCCACATCATCTCCATCAACCTCATCATCCCCCTCATCCCCACCATCATCTCCATCATCCCCACCATCATACCCATTATTATCCCCTCCATCATACCCATTATTATCCCCTCCATCATACCCATTATTATCCCCTCCATCATACCCATTATCATCCCCTCCATCATACCCATTATTATCCCATCCATTATCTCCATCATCCCCTCCATCATACCCATTATTATCCCTCCATCATACCCATTATCATCCCCTCCATCATACCCATTATTATCCCCTCCATTATCTACATCACCCCCTCCATCATACCCATTATTATCCCCTCCATCATACCCATTATCGTCCCCACCATCATACCCATTATTATCCCCTCCATCATACCCATTATCACCCCCTCCATCATACCCATTATCATCCCCTCCATCATACCCATTATTATCCCCTCCATCATACCCATTATTATCCCCTCCATCATACCCATTATCATCCCCTCCATCATACCCATTATTATCCCCTCCATCATCACCATCATTATCCCCTCCATCATACCCATTATCATCCCCTCCATCATACCCATTATCATCCCCTCCATCATACCCATTATTATCCCCTCCATCATACCCATTATTATCCCTCCATCATACCCATTATCATCCCCTCCATCATACCCATTATTATCCCCTCCATCATCACCATCATTATCCCCTCCATCATACCCATTACTAATACCACCATCATACCTATTATTATCCCCTCCATCATACCCATTATTATCCCCACCATCTTACCCATTATTATCCCCACCATCATACCCATTATTATCCCCTCCATCATCCCCACCATCATACCCATTATCATCTACACCATCATACCCATTAACATCCCATCCATCATACCCATTATCATCCCATCCATCATACCCATTATTATCCCCTCCATCATACCCATTATCATCTACACCATCATACCCATTATTATCCCCACCATCATACCCATTATTATCCCCACCATCATACCCATTATCATCCCATCCATCATACCCATTATTATCCCCACCATCATACCCATTATTATCCCCTCCATCATACCCATTATCATCCCCTCCATCATACCCATTATTATCCCCACCATCATACCCATTATCATCTCCTCCATCATACCCATTATTATCCCCACCATCATACCCATTATCATCCCCTCCATCATACCCATTATCATCCCCTCCATCATACCCATTATTATCCCCTCCATCATACCCATTATCATCCCCTCCATCATACCCATTATCATCAGCTCCATCATACCCATTATTATCCCCACCATCATACCCATTATTATCCCCACCATCATACCCATTATCATCCCCTCCATCATACCCATTATCATCCCCTCCATTATCTCCATCATCCCCACCATCATACCCATTATTATCCCCTCCATCATACCCATTATCATCCCCACCATCATACCCATTATTATCCCCACCATCATACCCATTATTATCCCTCCATCATACCCATTATCATCCCCTCCATCATACCCATTATTATCCCTCCATCATACCCATTATTATCCCCTCCATCATACCCATTATTATCCCCTCCATCATACCCATTATTATCCCTCCATCATACCCATTATTATCCCCTCCATCATCTCCATCATCCCCTCCATCATACCCATTATTATCCCCTCCATCATCTCCATCATCCCCACCATCATACCCATTATTATCCCCACCATCGTACCCATTATTATCCCCTCCATCATACCCATTATTATCCCCTCCATCATCTCCATCATCCCCTCCATCATACCCATTATTATCCCCTCCATCATCTCCATCATCCCCACCATCATACCCATTATTATCCCCACCATCATACCCATTATTATCCCCTCCATCATCTCCATCATCCCCTCCATCATACCCATTATTATCCCCTCCATCATCTCCATCATCCCCACCATCATAGCCATTATTATCCCCACCATCATACCCATTATTATCCCCTCCATCATACCCATTATAATCCCCTCCATCATACCCATTATTATCCCCTCCATCATACCCATTATCATCCCCACCATCATACCCATTATTATCCCCTCCATCATACCCATTATTATCCCCTCCATCATACCCATTATTATCCCCTCCATCATACCCATTATTATCCCCTCCATCATACCCATTATTATCCCCTCCATCATCTCCATCATCCCCTCCATCATACCCATTATTATCCACTCCATCATACCCATTATTATCCCCTCCATCATACCCATTATTATCCCCACCATCATACCCATTATTATCCCCTCCATCATACCCATTATCATCCCCTCCATCATACCCATTATTATCACCACCATCATCCCCTCCATCATCCCCTCCATCATACCCATTATTATCCCCTCCATCATACCCATTATTATCCCCTCCATCATACCCATTATTATCCCCATCATCATACCCATTATTATCCCCTCCATCATACCCATTATTATCCCCTCCATCATACCCATTATTATCCCCTCCATCATACCCATTATTATCCCCACCATCATACCCACCATCCCCACCATCATCCCCATTATCATCCCCTCCATCATACCCATTATTATCACCTCCATCATACCCATTATTATCCCCTCCATCATACCCATTATTATCCCCACCATCATACCCACCATCCCCACCATCATACCCATTATCATCCCCTCCATCATACCCATTATTATCCCCTCCATCATACCCATTATTATCCCCACCATCATACCCATTATTATCCCCACCATCATACCCATTATTATCCCCACCATCATACCCATTATTATCCCCTCCATCATACCCATTATTATCACCACCATCATACCCATTATTATCCCCTCCATCATACCCATTATCATCACCACCATCATACCCATTATTATCACCACCATCATACCCATTATTATCCCCACCATCATACCCATTATTATCCCCTCCATCATACCCATTATTATCCCCTCCATCATACCCATTATTATCCCCTCCATCATCTCCATCATCCCCTCCATCATACCCATTATTATCCCCACCATCATACCCATTATTATCCCCTCCATCATACCCATTATCATCCCCTCCATCATACCCATTATTATCCCCACCATCATACCCATTATCATCCCCTCCATCATACCCATTATTATCCCCTCCATCATACCCATTATTATCCCCTCCATCATACCCATTATCATCCCCTCCATCATACCCATTATTATCCCCTCCATCATACCCATTATTATCCCCTCCATCATCTCCATCATCCCCTCCATCATACCCATTATTATCCCCACCATCATACCCATTATCATCCCCTCCATCATACCCATTATCATCCCCTCCATCATACCCATTATTATCCCCTCCATCATCTCCATCATCCCCTCCATCATACCCATTATCATCCCCTCCATCATACCCATTATCATCCCCTCCATCATACCCATTATTATCCCCTCCATCATCTCCATCATCCCCTCCATCATACCCTTTATTATCCCCACCATCATACCCATTATTATCCCCTCCATCATACCCATTATTATCCCTCCATCATACCCATTATTATCCCCACCATCATACCCATTATTATCCCCTCCATCATACCCATTATTATCCCTCCATCATACCCATTATTATCCCCTCCATCATACCCATTATTATCCCCTCCATCATACCCATTATTATCACCACCATCATACCCCTTATTATCCCCTCCATCATCTCCATCATCCCCTCCATCATACCCATTATTATCCCCTCCATCATACCCATTATTATCCCCTCCATCATACCCATTATTATCCCCTCCATCATACCCATTATTATCCCCTCCATCATACCCATTATTATCCCCTCCATCATACCCATTATCATCCCCTCCATCATACCCATTATTATCCCCACCATCATACCCATTATTATCCCCTCCATCATACCCATTATTATCCCCTCCATCATACCCATTATTATCCCCTCCATCATCTCCATCATCCCCTCCATCATACCCATTATTATCCCCTCCATCATACCCATTATTATCCCCTCCATCATACCCATTATTATCCCCTCCATCATACCCATTATTATCCCCTCCATCATACCCATTATTATCCCCTCCATCATCTCCATCATCCCCTCCATCATACCCATTATTATCCCCTCCATCATCTCCATCATCCCCTCCATCATACCCATTATTATCCCCTCCATCATACCCATTATTATCCCCACCATCATACCCATTATTATCCCCTCCATCATACCCATTATCATCCCCTCCATCATACCCATTATTATCCCCTCCATCATACCCATTATCATCCCCACCATCATACCCATTATTATCCCCTCCATCATACCCATTATTATCCCCACCATCCTACCCATTATTATCCCCACCATCATACCCATTATTATCCCCTCCATCATACCCATTATTATCCCCTCCATCATACCCATTATTATCCCCTCCATCATACCCATTATTATCCCCACCATCATACCCATTATTATCCCCTCCATCATCTCCATCATCCCCTCCATCATACCCATTATTATCACCACCATCATCCCCTCCATCATCCCCTCCATCATACCCATTATTATCCCCTCCATCATACCCATTATTATCCCCTCCATCATACCCATTATTATCCCCACCATCATACCCATTATCATCCCTCCATCATACCCATTATTATCCCCACCATCCTACCCATTATTATCCCCACCATCATACCCATTATTATCCCCACCATCATACCCATTATCATCCCCTCCATCATACCCATTATCATCCCCTCCATCATACCCATTATTATCCCTCCATCATACCCATTATCATCCCCTCCATCATACCCATTATCATCCCCTCCATCATACCCATTATCATCCCCTCCATTATCTCCATCATACCCATTATTATCCCCTCCATCATACCCATTATTATCCACTCCATCATACCCATTATTATCCCCTCCATCATACCCATTATTATCCCCTCCATCATCTCCATCATCCCCTCCATCATACCCATTATTATCACCACCATCATCCCCTCCATCATCCCCTCCATCATACCCATTATTATCCCCACCATCATACCCATTATTATCCCCTCCATCATCTCCATCATCCCCTCCATCATACCCATTATTATCACCACCATCATCCCCTCCATCATCCCCTCCATCATACCCATTATTATCCCCTCCATCATACCCATTATTATCCCCTCCATCATACCCATTATTATCCCCTCCATCATACCCATTATTATCCCCACCATCATACCCATTATTATCCCCTCCATCATCTCCATCATCCCTCCATCATACCCATTATTATCACCACCATCATCCCCTCCATCATCCCCTCCATCATACCCATTATTATCCCCACCATCATACCCATTATTATCACCACCATCATACCCATTATTATCCCCACCATCATACCCATTATTATCCCCTCCATCATACCCATTATTATCCCCTCCATCATACCCATTATTATCCCCTCCATCATACCCATTATTATCCCCACCATCATACCCATTATTATCCCCACCATCATACCCATTATCATCCCCTCCATCATCCCCTCCATCCTACCCATTATCATCCCCTCCATCATACCCATTATTATCCCCTCCATCATACCCATTATTATCCCCTCCATCATACCCATTATTATCCCCACCATCATACCCATTATCATCCCCACCATCATACCCATTATTATCCCCACCATCATACCCATTATTATCCCCTCCATCATACCCATTATTATCCCCTCCATCATCTCCATCATCCCCTCCATCATACCCATTATTATCCCCTCCATCATACCCATTATTATCCCCACCATCATACCCATTATCATCCCCTCCATCATACCCATTATTATCCCCTCCATCATACCCATTATTATCCCCTCCATCATACCCATTATTATCCCCTCCATCACACCCATTATTATCCCCTCCATCATACCCATTATTATCCCCACCATCATACCCATTATCATCCCCTCCATCATACCCATTATCGTCCCCTCCATCATACCCATTATCATCCCCTCCATCATACCCATTATTATCCCCACCATCATACCCATTATTATCCCCACCATCATACCCATTATCATCCCCTCCATCATACCCATTATCATCCCCTCCATCATACCCATTATCATCCCCTCCATCATACCCATTATTATCACCACCATCATACCCATTATTATCCCCACCATCATACCCATTATCATCCCCTCCATCATACCCTTTATTATCCCCACCATCATACCCATTATCATCCCCTCCATCATACCCATTATTATCACCACCATCATACCCATTATCATCCCCTCCATCATACCCATTATTATCACCACCATCATACCCATTATCATCCCCTCCATCATCCCCACCATCATACCCATTATCATCCCCTCCATCATACCCATCATCTCCATCATCCCCACCATCATACCCATTATCATCCCCTCCATCATACCCATCATCTCCATCATACCCATTATCATCCCATCCATCATACCCATCACCCCCATCATCATACCCACCGTCAACCCCATCATCATCCCCAACGTCATCCCCATCATCATCCCCACCGTCAGTCCCATTATCATCCCAGACATCATACCATTCATCATCCCCATCATCCCCACCATAAGCACCATCATCCCTATCATCCAAAAAGCACCAAAATTACCATCAACATCCTCACCCTACCCATCATCCCCATCATCACATCATCCTCATCATTACCATAATCCTCATCATCATCCTCATCATCACCCCCATCATTACTATCATCCCCATCATAGCCATCATCCCCACAATAATCACCATAATCATCATCATCCTCATCCACATCCCCATCATCATCATCATCCCCATCATTACCATCATCAAATACATCATCCCCATCATCTCAATCATCCCCATCATCCCCGTAATCACTATCATCCCCATCCTCCCCACCATCATCTCCACCATCATACCCATCATCCCCACCATCATACCCACCACCACCACCATCATCCCCACCATCATACCCATTATCATCCCCACTATCACACCCATCATACCCACGGTCATCCCCATCATCATCCCCACCGTCATTCCCATCAACCTCATCATCTCCGTCATCCCCACCATCTTCTCCATCATTCCCATCCCCACCATCATCCCCATCATCATCTCAATCATCCCCACCATCATCAACATAATCACTATTATCTCCATCATCCCCATCATTTCTATCGTCTCCAACATCTCCATCAGCCCCATCATCATCCCACAAGCACCATCATCACCATCATCATCACCATCTTCACCATCATCATCCTCATCCCCATCATCATCCCAATCATTCCTATCATCCCACTCATTCCCATCCTCCCATCATTACCTTCATCATCATCATCCCCATTATTACCATAATCACCATCATCATCCTCATCCCCATCATCCCCATCATCTCCATCATCATCCCCATAATCTCCATCATCCCCATTATCCCCATCATCCCCATCATACCCATTATCCCCATCATCTCCAACATCATGCCCATAATCTCCATCATCTCCATCATCCCCATCATCATCCCCTTCATCCCCATCATCCCCATCATCCCCATCATCATCCCCATTATCCCCATCATCCCCATTATCCCCATCATCTCCATCATCATGCCCATCATCTCCATCATCCCCATCATCATCCCCTTCATCCCCATCATCCCCATTATCCCCATCATCATCCCCATTATCCCCATCATCTCCATCATCCCCATCATCCCCATCATCTCCATCATCATCCCCATCATCTCCATCATCATCCCCATCATCCCCATCATCATCCCCATCATAACCATCATCCCCATCATCTCCATCATCTCCATCATCATCCCCATCATCTCCATCATCATCCCCATCATCCCCATCATCCCCATCATCTCCATCATCATCCCCATCATCCCCATCATAACCATCATCCCCATCATCTCCATCATCATCCCCATCATCTCCATCATCATCCCCATCATCCCCATCATCATCCCCATCATCTCCATCATCATCCCCATCATCCCCATCATCCCCATCATCCCCATCATAACCATCATAACCATCATCCCCATCATCCCCATCATCCCCATCATCCCCATCATAACCATCATCCCATCATCTCCATCATCCCCATCATCATCCCCATCATCCCCATCATAATCCCCATCATAATCCCCATCATCCCCATCATTCCCATCATCCCCATCATCTCCATCATCCCCATCATCCCCATCATCATCCCCATCATCCCCATCATAATCCCCATCATCATCCCCATCATCCCCATCATTACCATCATCCCCATCATCCCCATCATTACCATCATCCCCATCATCCCCATCATGTCCATTAGCTCTGACAAATTGAAAACCCTAGTCATTGGTGACTCCATTACCCGCAATATTAGACTTAAAACGAATCATCCAGCAATCATACACAGTTTACCAGGGGGCAGGGCTACCGACGTTAAGGCTAATCTGAAGATGGTGCTGGCTAAAGCTAAAACTGGCGAGAGTAGAGAGTATAGAGATACTGTTATCCACGTCGGCACCAACGATGTTAGGATGAAACAGTCAGAGAGTCTGAGAGAGTCTCACAACTCAATCTCTGGTTGAAAATTGTTTTTTGCCCCTCAAAAAGATAGAATTTGTAGATAATTGGCCCTCTTTCTGGGACTCACCCACAAACAGGACCAAGCCTGGCCTGCTGAGGAGTGACGGACTCCATCCAAGCTGGAGGGGTGCTCTCATCTTATCTACCAACATAGACAGGGCTCTAACTCCTCTAGCTCCACAATGAAATAGGGTGCAGGACAGGCAGCAGGCTGTTAGTCAGCTTAGTGGAGTCTGCCACTAGCACAGTCAGTGTCGTCATCACAGCTATCCCCATTGAGACCATGCCTGTGCCTCGATTTAGGTTGGGCAAAACTAAACATGGCGATGTTTGCCTTAGCAATCTCACTGGAATATAGACCTCCTCCATTCCTGTCATTATTGACAGAGATCATGATATCTCACATCTCAAAATAGGGCTACTTAATGTTAGATCCCTCACTTCCAAGGCAGTTGTAGTCAATGAACTAATCACTAATCATAATCTTGATGTGATTGGCCTGACTGAAACATGGCTTAAGCCTGATGAATTGACTGTGTTAAATGAGGCCTCACCTCCTGGCTACACTGGTGACCATATCCCCCGTGCATCCCGCAAAGGCGGAGGGGTTGCTAACATTTACGAGCAAATTTCCATTTTCATAAAAAACAACAACTGTTTTCGTCTTTTGAAAACTATGCAGCCGACTCAATCACTTTTTATAGCTACTGTTTACAGGCCTCCTGGGCCATATACAGCGTTCCTCATTGAGTTCCCTGAATTCCTATCTGACCTTGTAGTCATAGCAGATAATATTCTTATCTTTGGTGACTTTAATATTCACATGGAAAAGTCCACAGACCCACTCCAAAAGGCTTTCGCAGCCATCATCGACTCCGTGGGTTTTGTCCAACATGTCTCCGGACCTACTCACTGCCACAGTCATACTCTGGACCTAGAATTGTCCTGTGGAAAAAATATTGTGGATCTTAATGTTTTCCTCATAATCGTGGACTATCGGACCACCATTTTATTACGTTTGCAATCGCAACAAATAATCTGCTCAGACCCCAACCAGGGAGCATCAAAAGTCGTGCTATAAATTCTCGGACAACCCAAAGATTCCTAGATGCCCTTCCAAACTCCCTCCACCTACCCAAGGACGTCAGAGGACAAACATAAGTTAACCATCTAACTGAGGAACTCAATTTAAACTTGCGTAATACCCTAGATGCAGTCCCACTCCTAAAAACAAAAAACATTTGTCCTAAGAAACTAGCTCCCTGGTATAGAGAAAATATCCGAGCTCTGAAGCTTCCAGAACATTGGAACAGAAATGGCGCCACACCAAACTGGAAGTCTTCTGACTAGCTTTTTAAAGACAGTACCGTGCAGTATCGAAGAGCTCTCACTGCTGCTACACCAAACTGGAAGTCTTCTGACTAGCTTTTTAAAGACAGTACCGTGCAGTATCGAAGAGCCCTCACTGCTGCTACACCAAACTGGAAGTCTTCTGACTAGCTTTTTAAAGACAGTACCGTGCCGTATCGAAGAGCCCTCACTGCTGCTACACCAAACTGGAAGTCTTCTGACTAGCTTTTTAAAGACAGTACCGTGCCGTATCGAAGAGCCCTCACTGCTGCTACACCAAACTGGAAGTCTTCTGACTAGCTTTTTAAAGACAGTACCGTGCCGTATCGAAGAGCCCTCACTGCTGCTACACCATCCTATTCTTCCAACTTAATTGAAGAGAATAAGAACAATCCGAAATTCCTTTTTGATAATGTCACAAAACTAAAAAGCCGCATTCCCCAAGTGAGGATGGCTTTCACTTCAGCAGTGATGAATTTATGTTTTGATGAAAAGATCATGATCATTAGAAAGCAAATTACGGACTCCTCTTTGAATCTGCATATTTCTCCAAGGCTCAGTTGTCCTGAGTCTGCACAACACTGCCAGGATCTAGGATCAAGGGAGACACTCAAGTTTTTTAATACGACATCTCTATATCTATATCTGAGACTGCCCTTGTGAATGTGGTAAATTACCTTTTAATGTCGTCAGACCGAGGCTCTGCATATGTCCTCGTGCTCCTAGACCTTAGTGCTGCTTTTGATACCATCGATCACCACATTCTTTTGGAGTGTTTTGGAAACCCAAATTGGTCTACATGGACAAGTTCTGGCCTGGTTTAGATCTTATCTATCGGAAAGATATCAGTTTGTCTCTGTGGATGGTTTGTCCTCTGACGAATCAATTGTACGTTTCGGTGTTCCTCAAGGTTCCGTTTTAGGACCACTAATTGTTTTCACTATATATTTTACCTCTTGGGGATGTCATTCGAAAACATAATGTCAACTGTCACTGGTATGCAGACGGTACGCATTTCGATGAAACATGGAGAAGATTGTCGTCCCTGGAAGCCTGTGTCTCTCAGACAAATGTTTTACATTTAACTCGGACAAAACAGAGATGCTAGATCTAGGCCCTAGAAACAAAGAGATCTGCTGTTGGATCTGAAAATTAATATGAATGGTTGTAAACCCACAACAGCATAGAACCCACAACAGTAAACCCACAACAGTAAATCATCATCATGGACTCTCTACACTCCCCATCTTTCTCCTGCATCAGCAGAATCCATTACTGACCCAGATTACTCCTTTACTGTTCTAACACACACACACACACACACACACACACACACACACACACACACACACACACACACACACACACACACACACACACACACACACACACACACACACACACACACACACACACACACACACACACACAGCCTCCACGCCATGTCTAAAGATGGTCTGATATGAGGTGATGTTTAAGCCTTTGGCGGGTCCCTTACTCCCCTTCCTCTCTCTCTCTCTCTCTCTCTCTCTCGCTCTTTCTCTCTCTCTCTCGCTCTCCTCTTCCTCTCTCTCTGTCTCTCACACAACTCTCTCTCACCCTTCCTCTCTCTCTCTCGCTCTCTGCCCCCTCTCTTTTGCTCCCTAATAGAGATGAGAGATGGGAGTAGAGATCGTAAAGAGATCGTAAAGATAGAGAGAGAGATGGGAGTAGAGATGAGAGTAGAGATGCCAAAGATAGAGAGAGAGATTGAGAGATGGGAGTGGAGATGGTAAAGATAGAGAGAGAGATGGGAGTAGAGATGGTAAAGACAGAGAGAGATGGGAGTAGAGATGGTTAAGCTAGAGAGAGAGATGGGAGTAGAGATGGTAAAGACAGAGAGAGATGGGAGTAGAGATGGTAAAGACAGAGAGAGATGGGAGTAGAGATGGTAAAGCTAGAGAGAGATGGGAGTAGAGATGGTAAAGACAGAGAGAGATGGGAGTAGAGATGGTAAAGCTAGAGAGAGAGATGGGAGTAGAGATGGTAAAGACAGAGAGAGATGGGAGTAGAGATGGTAAAGATAGAGAGAGATGGGAGTAGAGATGGTAAAGACAGAGAGAGATGGGAGTAGAGATGGTAAAGACAGAGAGAGATAGGAGTAGAGATGGTTAAGCTAGAGAGAGAGATGGGAGTAGAGATGGTAAAGACAGAGAGAGATGGGAGTAGAGATGGTAAAGACAGAGAGAGATGGGAGTAGAGATGGTAAAGCTAGAGAGAGAGATGGGAGTAGAGATGGTAAAGACAGAGAGAGATGGGAGTAGAGATGGTAAAGCTAGAGAGAGAGATGGGAGATCTCTCTCTCTCTCTCTCTCTGTCTCTCTCTCTCTCTCTCTCTCTCTCTCTCTCCCTCTCTCTCTATCTCTCTCTTTCTCTCTCTCTCTCCTCTCTCTCTCTCTCAAAGACTTAGAGATATGGCATAGAAAAGAGTAACCCTTCTCTCTCTCACCCCTATCTCTCTCTTCCCCCTATTCTTTCTCTCTCTCTCTCTCTCTCTCTCTCTCCCTCTCTCTCTCTCTGCCCCCCCCCCCTCTCTCTCTCGCTCCCTAATAGAGATAGATATCTCTCTCCCCCACTCCCACTCTCTCTCTCTCTCTCTCTCTCTCTCTCTCTCCCCTCTCCCCCCTCTCCCTCACTCTCCGATCTCTCACACAGAACATTTGGGTGATAAAGACGGTTAACTGATTGGCATGGCAGTAGGTTTCTATGAGTCTGTTGTCTGATCGCTAACGCTAACGAGAGCCTAGACACACAATAAAATCCACCCCCCCCCCCCCCCACATTGCCCAACCGTTGCGTGAGCTCCGTGCTACGGGGAGGGATGATAGAAGCCAAATCTTTTTTCAGTAGCAGATTCCTCTCTGTTGTGGATCTGTGCCACGAAAGAGGTGTGTGTCTGTGTGTGCCAACACACCAGTGACATCTAGCTGGCTGTGCCACGGGGTTATAAATCATCAAGGGCCTCAGGTGTAGAGCACGCAACCCTACCCATTATTCAGGGATTTTGCATTGTGAAACTTCTCTGTTTGTAGTAGATTTATACTAGGTGATGGAAATAGACTTGTTTCTTACAGAAGTTCAGCTGGAACTTTTGCTTTTTGACTTCTAATTCAATTTTTTTCATCTTGATATTTTTTGTTGATGAATTTCACTTGCTGCCTGTCAAATTAGTCATTCAAGGTGTGATAGAGAACGGCCCATAGACTGTGATAGAGAACGGCCTATAGACTGTGATAGAGAACAGCCTATAGACTGTGATAGAGAACGGCCTATAGACTGTGATAGAGAACGGCCTATAGACTGTGAGCTGTGATAGAGAACAGCCTATAGACTGTGATAGAGAACTGCCTATAGACTGTGAGCTGTGATAGAGAACAGCCTATAGACTGTGAGCTGTGATAGAGAACGGCCTATAGACTGTGAGCTGTGATAGAGAACGGCCTATAGACTGTGATAGAGAACGGCCTATAGACTGTGAGCTGTGATAGAGAACAGCCTATAGACTGTGATAGAGAACGGCCTATAGACTGTGATAGAGAACAGCCTATAGACTGTGAGCTGTGATAGAGAACGGCCTATAGACTGTGAGCTGTGATAGAGAACGGCCTATAGACTGTGATAGAGAACGGCCCATAGACTGTGAGCTGTGATAGAGAACGGCCTATAGACTGTGAGCTGTGATAGAGAACGGCCAATAGACTGTGAGCTGTGATAGAGAACGGCCAATAGACTGTGAGCTGTGATAGAGAACGGCCTATAGACTGTGAGCTGTGATAGAGAACTGCCTATAGACTGTGAGCTGTGATAGAGAACGGCCTATAGACTGTGAGCTGTGATAGAGAACCGCCTATAGACTGTGAGCTGTGATAGAGAACGGCCTATAGACTGTGAGCTGTGATAGAGAACGGCCTATAGACTGTGAGCTGTGATAGAGAACGGACTATAGACTGTGATAGAGGACGGCCTATAGACTGTGAGCTGTGATAGAGAACGGCCTATAGACTGTGAGCTGTGATAGAGAACGGCCTATAGACTGTGAGCTGTGATAGAGAACGGCCTATAGACTGTGATAGAGAACGGCCTATAGACTGTGAGCTGTGATAGAGAACGGCCTATAGACTGTGAGCTGTGATAGAGAACTGCCTATAGACTGTGATAGAGAACGGCCTATAGACTGTGAGCTGTGATAGAGAACGGCCTATAGACTGTGAGCTGTGATAGAGAACGGCCTATAGACTGTGAGCTGTGATAGAGAACGGCCTATAGACTGTGAGCTGTGATAGAGAACAGCCTATAGACTGTGAGCTGTGATAGAGAACGGCAGATAGACTGTGAGCTGTGATAGAGAACCGCCTATAGACTGTGATAGAGAACGGCCTATAGACTGTGAGCTGTGATAGAGAAAGGCTTATAGACTGTGAGCTGTGATAGAGAACAGCCTATAGACTGTGATAGAGAACGGCCTATAGACTATGAGCTGTGATAGAGAACGGCCTATAGACTGTGATAGAGAACGGCCTATAGACTGTGAGCTGTGATAGAGAACAGCCTATAGACTGTGATAGAGAACGGCCCATAGACTGTGATAGAGAACAGCCTATAGACTGTGAGCTGTGATAGAGAAAGGCTTATAGACTGTGAGCTGTGATAGAGAACAGCCTATAGACTGTGATAGAGAACGGCCTATAGACTGTGAGCTGTGATAGAGAACGGCCTATAGACTGTGAGCTGTGATAGAGAACAGCCTATAGACTGTGATAGAGAACGGCCCATAGACTGTGATAGAGAACGGCCTATAGACTGTGAGCTGTGATAGAGAACGGCCTATAGACTGTGAGCTGTGATAGAGAACGGCCTATAGACTGTGAGCTGTGATAGAGAACGGCCTATAGACTGTGATAGAGAACGGCCTATAGACTGTGATAGAGAACGGCCCATAGACTGTGATAGAGAACGGCCTATAGACTGTGAGCTGTGATAGAGAACGGCCTATAGACTGTGAGCTGTGATAGAGAACGGCCTATAGACTGTGAGCTGTGATAGAGAACGGCCTATAGACTGTGAGCTGTGATAGAGAACGGCCTATAGACTGTGATAGAGAACGGCCTATAGACTGTGATAGAGAACGGCCCATAGACTGTGATAGAGAACGGCCTATAGACTGTGATAGAGAACGGCCTATAGACTGTGATAGAGAACAGCCTATAGACTGTGATAGAGAACGGCCTATAGACTGTGAGCTGTGATAGAGAACGGCCTATAGACTGTGAGCTGTGATAGAGAACGGCCTATAGACTGTGATAGAGAACGGCCTATAGACTGTGAGCTGTGATAGAGAACGGCCTATAGACTGTGAGCTGTGATAGAGAACGGCCTATAGACTGTGAGCTGTGATAGAGAACGGCCTATAGACTGTGATAGAGAACGGCCTATAGACTGTGATAGAGAACGGCCCATAGACTGTGATAGAGAACAGCCTATAGACTGTGATAGAGAACGGCCTATAGACTGTGAGCTGTGATAGAGAACGGCCTATAGACTGTGAGCTGTGATAGAGAACAGCCTATAGACTGTGATAGAGAACGGCCCATAGACTGTGATAGAGAACGGCCTATAGACTGTGAGCTGTGATAGAGAACGGCCTATAGACTGTGAGCTGTGATAGAGAACGGCCTATAGACTGTGAGCTGTGATAGAGAACGGCCTATAGACTGTGATAGAGAACGGCCTATAGACTGTGATAGAGAACGGCCCATAGACTGTGATAGAGAACGGCCTATAGACTGTGAGCTGTGATAGAGAACGGCCTATAGACTGTGAGCTGTGATAGAGAACGGCCTATAGACTGTGAGCTGTGATAGAGAACTGCCTATAGACTGTGAGCTGTGATAGAGAACGGCCTATAGACTGTGATAGAGAACAGCCTATAGACTGTGATAGAGAACAGCCTATAGACTGTGATAGAGAACGGCCTATAGACTGTGAGCTGTGATAGAGAACGGCCTATAGACTGTGAGCTGTGATAGAGAACGGCCTATAGACTGTGATAGAGAACGGCCTATAGACTGTGAGCTGTGATAGACAACGGCCTATAGACTGTGATAGAGAACAGCCTATAGACTGTGATAGAGAACAGCCTATAGACTGTGAGCTGTGATAGAGAACGGCCTATAGACTGTGAGCTGTGATAGAGAACGGCCTATAGACTGTGATAGAGAACGGCCCATAGACTGTGATAGAGAACGGCCTATAGACTGTGAGCTGTGATAGAGAACGGCCTATAGACTGTGATAGAGAACGGCCTATAGACTGTGAGCTGTGATAGAGAACGGCCCATAGACTGTGATAGAGAACGGCCTATAGACTGTGAGCTGTGATAGAGAACGGCCTATAGTCTGTGGGCTGTGATAGAGAACGGCCTATAGACTGTGATAGAGAACGGCCTATAGACTGTGATAGAGAACGGCCTATAGACTGTGATAGAGAACGGCCCATAGACTGTGATAGAGAACGGCCCATAGACTGTGATAGAGAACGGCCCATAGACTGTGATAGAGAACGGCCCATAGACTGTGATAGAGAACGGCCCATAGACTGTGATAGAGAACGGCCTATAGACTGTGATAGAGGACGGCCCATAGACTGTGATAGAGAACGGCCTATAGACTGTGAGCTGTGATAGAGAACGGCCTATAGACTGTGATAGAGAACAGCCTATAGACTGTGAGCTGTGATAGAGAACGGCCTATAGACTGTGATAGAGAACGGCCTATAGACTGTGATAGAGAACGGCCTATAGACTGTGATAGAGAACGGCCTATAGACTGTGATAGAGAACAGCCTATAGACTGTGATAGAGAACGGCCCATAGACTGTGATAGAGAACGGCCTATAGACTGTGATAGAGAACGGCTTATAGACTGTGAGCTGTGATAGAGAACAGCCTATAGACTGTGAGCTGTGATAGAGAATGGCCTATAGACTGTGAGCTGTGATAGAGAATGGCCTATAGACTGTGATAGAGAACGGCCTATAGACTGTGAGCTGTGATAGAGAACGGCCTATAGACTGTGAGCTGTGATAGAGAACAGCCTATAGACTGTGATAGAGAACGGCCCATAGACTGTGATAGAGAACGGCCTATAGACTGTGAGCTGTGATAGAGAACGGCCTATAGACTGTGAGCTGTGATAGAGAACGGCCTATAGACTGTGAGCTGTGATAGAGAACGGCCTATAGACTGTGATAGAGAACGGCCTATAGACTGTGATAGAGAACGGCCCATAGACTGTGATAGAGAACGGCCTATAGACTGTGAGCTGTGATAGAGAACGGCCTATAGACTGTGAGCTGTGATAGAGAACGGCCTATAGACTGTGAGCTGTGATAGAGAACGGCCTATAGACTGTGAGCTGTGATAGAGAACGGCCTATAGACTGTGATAGAGAACGGCCTATAGACTGTGATAGAGAACGGCCCATAGACTGTGATAGAGAACGGCCTATAGACTGTGATAGAGAACGGCCTATAGACTGTGATAGAGAACAGCCTATAGACTGTGATAGAGAACGGCCTATAGACTGTGAGCTGTGATAGAGAACGGCCTATAGACTGTGAGCTGTGATAGAGAACGGCCTATAGACTGTGATAGAGAACGGCCTATAGACTGTGAGCTGTGATAGAGAACGGCCTATAGACTGTGAGCTGTGATAGAGAACGGCCTATAGACTGTGAGCTGTGATAGAGAACGGCCTATAGACTGTGATAGAGAACGGCCTATAGACTGTGATAGAGAACGGCCCATAGACTGTGATAGAGAACAGCCTATAGACTGTGATAGAGAACGGCCTATAGACTGTGAGCTGTGATAGAGAACGGCCTATAGACTGTGAGCTGTGATAGAGAACAGCCTATAGACTGTGATAGAGAACGGCCCATAGACTGTGATAGAGAACGGCCTATAGACTGTGAGCTGTGATAGAGAACGGCCTATAGACTGTGAGCTGTGATAGAGAACGGCCTATAGACTGTGAGCTGTGATAGAGAACGGCCTATAGACTGTGATAGAGAACGGCCTATAGACTGTGATAGAGAACGGCCCATAGACTGTGATAGAGAACGGCCTATAGACTGTGAGCTGTGATAGAGAACGGCCTATAGACTGTGAGCTGTGATAGAGAACGGCCTATAGACTGTGAGCTGTGATAGAGAACTGCCTATAGACTGTGAGCTGTGATAGAGAACGGCCTATAGACTGTGATAGAGAACAGCCTATAGACTGTGATAGAGAACAGCCTATAGACTGTGATAGAGAACGGCCTATAGACTGTGAGCTGTGATAGAGAACGGCCTATAGACTGTGAGCTGTGATAGAGAACGGCCTATAGACTGTGATAGAGAACGGCCTATAGACTGTGAGCTGTGATAGACAACGGCCTATAGACTGTGATAGAGAACAGCCTATAGACTGTGATAGAGAACAGCCTATAGACTGTGAGCTGTGATAGAGAACGGCCTATAGACTGTGAGCTGTGATAGAGAACGGCCTATAGACTGTGATAGAGAACGGCCCATAGACTGTGATAGAGAACGGCCTATAGACTGTGAGCTGTGATAGAGAACGGCCTATAGACTGTGATAGAGAACGGCCTATAGACTGTGAGCTGTGATAGAGAACGGCCCATAGACTGTGATAGAGAACGGCCTATAGACTGTGAGCTGTGATAGAGAACGGCCTATAGTCTGTGGGCTGTGATAGAGAACGGCCTATAGACTGTGATAGAGAACGGCCTATAGACTGTGATAGAGAACGGCCTATAGACTGTGATAGAGAACGGCCCATAGACTGTGATAGAGAACGGCCCATAGACTGTGATAGAGAACGGCCCATAGACTGTGATAGAGAACGGCCCATAGACTGTGATAGAGAACGGCCCATAGACTGTGATAGAGAACGGCCTATAGACTGTGATAGAGGACGGCCCATAGACTGTGATAGAGAACGGCCTATAGACTGTGAGCTGTGATAGAGAACGGCCTATAGACTGTGATAGAGAACAGCCTATAGACTGTGAGCTGTGATAGAGAACGGCCTATAGACTGTGATAGAGAACGGCCTATAGACTGTGATAGAGAACGGCCTATAGACTGTGATAGAGAACGGCCTATAGACTGTGATAGAGAACAGCCTATAGACTGTGATAGAGAACGGCCCATAGACTGTGATAGAGAACACCTATAGACTGTGATAGAGAACGGCTTATAGACTGTGAGCTGTGATAGAGAACAGCCTATAGACTGTGAGCTGTGATAGAGAATGGCCTATAGACTGTGAGCTGTGATAGAGAATGGCCTATAGACTGTGATAGAGAACGGCCTATAGACTGTGATAGAGAACTGCCTATAGACTGTGAGCTGTGATAGAGAATGGCCTATAGACTGTGAGCTGTGATAGAGAACGGCCAATAGACTGTGATAGAGAACAGCCTATAGACTGTGAGCTGTGATAGAGAACGGCCTATAGACTGTGAGCTGTGATAGAGAACTGCCTATAGACTGCTATTCGTCACATGCACCAAATACAACAACCGCACAGTGAAATGCTGACTGACCAGCCCTTAAAACCTCTTTGGGATAAGTTAGTTATTCATTTTAAAACTTCATTAGGCTAGGGGGCAGTATTTTCACGTCCGGATGAAATGCATGCCCAAAATCAACTGCCTGCTATATTAATTGGTAGATTTAGACAGAAAACACAAGTTTCTAAAACTGTTAACAAAATGTCTGTGAGTACAACATAACTTATTTGGCAGGCGAAACCCCGAGGACAAACCGTCCAGGAAATCAACTTTTTGTTGATCATTGTGTTTTTAATTGTTTTCTATGGGGAACTATATTTATGAGGAACCTGGTTGCAGTTCCTACTGCTTCCACTAGATGTCACCCGTCTTTAGAAATTGGTTGATGTTTTTCCTTTGACAAATGAAGAAGTACGGCTGTACTTTCTAAGTGTCAAGCCAAGTGGACTCTAATGTTTGGTGCGCGTGACCTGGTGCGCGTGACCTGGTGCGCGTGACCAGGTGAGTGTGACCTGGTGAGTGTGACCTGGTGCGCGTGACCTGGTGCGCGTGATCCTGGAGCTCGCTCCACTTTGATTTTATCTGCTGTTGAACACAGAATATTTCGTAATAAATTGTATCAATTATTTACGTTTTAGGATACCTAAAGTTGGATTTGTAAAGTTGTTTGAAATGTTTGGACCAAGTTTACAGGTAACTTATTAGATACTTTGTAGTCATGTTGGGACCGGTGTATTTCTGAATCAAATGCGCCAAATAAATTGACATTTTGGGGATATAAAGAAGGAATTTATCGAACATAAGGACCATTTGTGATGTTTATGGGACATATTGGAGTGCCAACAGAAGATCTTCAAAGGAAAGGCTTGAATTATATCGCTATTTCTGACTTTCGTGACTGTGACGTAGAAGTCCGTCACTGGCCGCGGGCAGCATTTGGTTCTTTAACGCACACACATATTCATCACTCCTCCCTGCGCCATTATAAGATAAGTTAACAATGTGGGTCGACACACAAATTAACTTCTGTCTTGGTGCATGCATTTCACACTTGTCAATGTTCATATTTGAGAGATACAATAATTATTATACTTATCAATGTTGTGGATGAGCGCATTGTTTGTTTGTTCTGTTCCTCTCTCTCCTTCTCTGTAGCTTCCGGGTATGCTGGAAAAGGACCCGAGCTAAGGGAATTGGATTGGCTTTATAGTGCCTGTCCCAAATGGCTCATAAATGCATATGGGCATGTTGAAAGATATTGTCAGTAGTGATGTAATGTTGTAAATGTTATGTTGTGA
>NC_088231.1:31892276-31894776 GCF_036934945.1 Oncorhynchus masou masou | reverse complement strand
TTGGTATGGTGTGGTGTGGTGTTGTGTGGTGTGGTGTGGTGTGGTGTGGTATGGTGTGGTATGGTGTGGTATGGTGTGGTATGGTGTGGTGTGGTGTGGTATGGTGTGGTGTGCGGTGTGGTATGTGGTGTGGTGTGGTATGGTATGGTATGGTGTGATGTGGTGTGGAATGTGGTGTGGTGTGGTGTATGGTGTTGTGGTGTGGTATGTGGTGTGATGTGTGGTGTGGTATGTGGTGTGGTGTGTGTTGTGTTGTGTGTGGTGTGTGGTGTAGTGTGGTGTGGTATGTAGTGTGTGGTGTGGTGTGTTGTGGTATGGTATGTAGTGTGGTGTGGTGTAGTGTGGTGTGTGGTGTAGTGTGGTGTGGTGTAGTGTGGTGTGTGGTGTAGTGGTGTGTGGTGTAGTGTGGTGTGGTGTGGTGTGTGCTGTAGTGTGGTGTGTGGTGTGCTGTGTGCTGTAGTGGTGTGTGGTATGGTATGTAGTGTGGTGTGGTGTAGTGTGAGGTGTGGTGTGGTGTAGTGTGAGGTGAGGTGTGAGGTGTGGTGTAATGTGTGTTGCGGTTTGGTGTGGTGTGGTGTGGTTTGGTGTAGTGTAATGTGAGGTGTGGTGTCGTGTAGTGTGAGGTGTGGTGTGGTTTGGTGTAGTGTGAGGTGTGGTGTAGTGTGGTGTGGTGTGGTGTAGTGTGGTGCAGTGTAGTGTGGTGTGGTGTAGTGTGGTGTAGTGTGGTGTGGTGTAGTGTGGTGTAGTGTGGTTTAGTGTGGTGTAGTGTAGTGTGGTGATGTGTGTGGTGTAGCGTGAGGTGTGGTGCAGTGTGGTGTGGTGTGGTGTAGTGTAGTGTGGTGTAGTGTGGTGTGGTGTAGTGTGGTGTGTTTTGAGGTGTAGTGTGAGGTGTGTTGTGAGGTGTGATGTGGTGTGAGGTGTGCTGTGGTGTGGTGTAGTGTGAGGTGTGGTGTGGTTTGGTGTAGTGTGGTGTGGTGTGGTGTGGTGTAGTGTGAGGTGTGGTGTAGTGTGAGGTGTGGTGTGGTGTAGTGTGAGGTGTGGTGTGGTGTGGTTTGGTGTAGTTTGGTGTGGTGTGGTGTGGTGTGAGGTGTGGTAGGGAGTGTGGTGTTGTGTAGTGTGTGTGTTGTTGTGTGAGATGTGGTGTAGTGTGAGGTGTGGTGTAGTGTATGGTGTGTGGTGTGGTATGTGGTGTGGTATGTAGTGTGTGGTGTGGTGTGTTGTGGTATGGTATGTAGTGTGGTGTGGTGTGTGGTGTGTGGTGTAGTGTGGTGTGGTGTAGTGTGGTGTGTGGTGTAGTGGTGTGTGGTGTAGTGTGGTGTGGTGTGGTGTGTGCTGTAGTGTGGTGTGGTGTAGTGTGGTGTGGTGTAGTGTGAGGTGGTGTGGTGTAGTGTGATGTGGTGTAGTGTGGTGTGGTGTGGTATAGTGTGAGGTGTAGTGTGGTATGTGGTGTAGTGGTGTGTGGTGTAGTGTGGTGTGGTGTGGTGTGTGCTGTAGTGTGGTGTGTGGTGTGCTGTGTGCTGTAGTGTGGTGTGTGGTGTAGTGTGGTGTGGTGTAGTGTGGTGTGGTGTGGTGTGTGGTGTAGTGGTGTGTGGTATGGTATGTAGTGTGGTGTGGTGTAGTGTGGTGTGGTGTGGTGTAGTGTAGTGTGAGGTGTGGTGTGGTGTAGTGTGAGGTGAGGTGTGAGTTGTGGTGTAATGTGTGTTGCGGTTTGGTGTGGTGTGGTTTGGTGTAGTGTGAGGTGTGGTGTAGTGTGGTGTGGTGTGGTGTAGTGTGAGGTGTGGTGTAGTGTGGTGCAATGTAGTGTGGTGTGGTGTAGTGTGGTGTGGTGTAGTGTGGTGTGGTGTAGTGTGGTGTAGTGTAGTGTGGTGTAATGTGGTTTAGTGTGGTGTAGTGTAGTGTGGTGATGTGTGTGGTGTAGCGTGAGGTGTGGTGCAGTGTGGTGTGGTGTGGTGTAGTGTGGTGTGGTGTAGTGTGGTGTGGTGTAGTGTGGTGTGGTGTTGTGTGGTGTGAGGTGTGATGTGGTGTGAGGTGTGTTGTGGTTTGGTGTGGTGTGTGGTGTTGTGTGTGGTGTAGTGTGAGGTGTAGTGTGGTGTGGTGTAGAATGAGGTGTGATGTGGTGTGGTTTGGTGTAGTTTGGTGTGGTGTGGTGTGGTGTGTGGTGTGGAGTGTGGTGTTGTGTAGTGTGTGTGGTGTTGTGTGAGATGTGGTGTAGTGTGAGGTGTGGTGTGAGGTGTGGTGTAGTGTGAGGTGTGGTGTTGTGTGTGGTGTGGTGTAGTGTGGTGTAGTGTGGTGTGTTGTGGTGTAGTGTAGTGTGGTTTGTTGTGGTGTAGTGTGGTGTAGTGTGGTGTGTTGTGGTGTGGTGTGTTGTATTGTGGTGTTGTGTGTGGTGTAGTGTGAGGTGTGGTGTAGTGTAGTGTAGATGAGGTGTGGTGTGGTGTGAGGTGTGGTGTAGTGTGAGGTGTGGTGTGGTGTTGTGTGGTGTGGTGTGAGGTGTGGTTTA
>NC_088231.1:31872276-31887276 GCF_036934945.1 Oncorhynchus masou masou | reverse complement strand
ATCTCCAGTCCTAACCTCTCCTCCAGTCCTAACCTCTCCTCCAGTACCTCCAGTCCTAACCTCTCCTCCAGTCCTAACCTCTCCTCCAGTCCTAACCTCTCCTCCAGTCCTAACCTCTCCTCCAGTCCTAACCTCTCCTCCAGTCCTAACCTCTCCTCCAGTATCTCCAGTCCTAACCTCTCCTCCAGTCCTAACCTCTCCTCCAGTCCTAACCTCTCCTCCAGTCCTAACCTCTCCTCCAGTCCTAACCTCTCCTCCAGTCCTAACCTCTCCTCCAGTACCTCCAGTCCTAACCTCTCCTCCAGTATCTCCAGTCCTAACCTCTCCTCCAGTCCTAACCTCTCCTCCAGTCCTAACCTCTCCTCCAGTCCTAACCTCTCCTCCAGTCCTAACTCTCCTCCAGTCCTAACCTCCCTCCAGTACCTCCAGTCCTAACCTCTCCTCCAGTACCTCCAGTCCTAACCTCTCCTCCAGTATCTCCAGTCCTAACCTCTCCTCCAGTCCTAACCTCTCCTCCAGTCCTAACCTCTCCTCCAGTCCTAACCTCTCCTCCAGTCCTAACCTCTCCTCCAGTCCTAACCTCTCCTCCAGTACCTCCAGTCCTAACCTCTCCTCCAGTACCTCCAGTCCTAACCTCTCCTCCAGTACCTCCAGTCCTAACCTCTCCTCCAGTCCTAACCTCTCCTCCAGTCCTAACCTCTCCTCCAGTCCTAACCTCTCCAGTCCTAACCTCTCCTCCAGTCCTAACCTCCAGTCCTAACCTCTCCTCCAGTACCTCCAGTCCTAACCTCTCCAGTCCAACCTCTCCTCCAGTATCTCCAGTCCTAACCTCTCCTCCAGTCCTAACCTCTCCTCCAGTCCTAACCTCTCCAGTCCTAACCTCTCCTCCAGTACTAACCTCTCCTACAGTATCTCCAGTCCTAACCTCTCCTCCAGTATCTCCAGTCCTAACCTCTCCTCCAGTCCTAACCTCCCTCCAGTCCTAACCTCCAGTCCTCCAGTCCTAACCTCCAACCTCTCCTCCAGTACCTCCAGTCCTAACCTCTCCTCCAGTCCTAACCTCTCCTCCCTAACCTCTCCTCCAGTCCTAACCTCCAAACCTCTCCTCCAGTAACCTCTCCAGTCCTAACCTCTCCTCCAGTCCTAACCTCCTCTCCTCCAGTCCTAACCTCTCCTCCAGTCCTCCAGTCCTAACCTCTCCTCCAGTAACCTCTCCTCCAGTCCTAACCTCTCCTCCAGTATCTCCAGTCCTAACCTCTCCTCCAGTCCTAACCTCTCCTCCAGTCCTAACCTCTCCTCCAGTCCTAACCTCTCCTCCAGTACCTCCAGTCCTAACCTCTCTCCTCCAACCTATCCTCCAGTCCTAACCTCTCCTCCCTCCAGTCCTAACCTCTCCTCCAGTATCTCCAGTCCTAACCTCTCCTCCAGTCCTAACCTCTCCTCCAGTCCTAACCTCTCCTCCAGTCCTAACCTCTCCTCCAGTATCCCAGTCCTAACCTCCCTCCAGTCCTAACCTCTCCTCCAGTCCTAACCTCTCCTCCAGTCCTAACCTCTCCTCCAGTCCTAACCTCTCCTCCAGTCCTAACCTCTCCTCCAGTATCTCCAGTCCTAACCTCTCCTCCAGTCCTAACCTCTCCTCCAGTCCTAACCTCTCCTCCAGTACCTCCAGTCCTAACCTCTCCTCCAGTACCTCCAGTCCTAACCTCTCCTCCAGTACCTCCAGTCCTAACCTCTCCTCCAGTACCTCCAGTCCTAACCTCTCCTCCAGTCCTAACCTCTCCTACAGTACCTCCAGTCCTAACCTCTCCTCCAGTATCTCCAGTCCTAACCTCTCCTCCAGTCCTAACCTCTCCTCCAGTCCTAACCTCCAGTCCTATCCTCTCCTCCCTCCAGTCCTAACCTCTCCTCCAGTCCTAACATCGCCTCCAGTACCTCCAGTCCTAACCTCTCCTACAGTACCTCCAGTCCTAACCTCTCCTCCAGTACCTCCAGTCCTCTCAGTCCTAACCTTCTCCTCAGTACCTCCAGTCCTAACCTCTCCTCCAGTCCTAACCTCTCCTCCAGTACCTCCAGTCCTACCTCTCCTCCAGTACCTCCAGTCCTAACCTCTCCTCCAGTACCTCCAGTCCTAACCTCTCCTCCAGTACCTCCAGTCCTAACCTCTCCTCCAGTCCTAACCTCTCCTCCAGTACCTCCAGTCCTATCCTCTCCTCCAGTCCTAACCTCTCCTCCAACCTCTCCTCCAGTCCTAACCTCTCCTCCAGTACCTCCAGTACCTCCAGTCCTAACCTCTCCTCCAGTCCTAACCTCTCCTCCAGTCATAACCTCTCCTCCAGTCCTAACCTCTCCTCCAGTACCTCCAGTCCTTACATCTCCTCCAGTCCTAACCACTCCTCCAGTCCTAACCTCTCCTCCAGTCCTAACCTCCTCCAGTCCTAACCTCTCCTCCTCTCCTCCAGTCTAACCTCTCCTCCAGTCCTAACCTCTCCTCCAGTCCTAACCTCTCCTCCAGTCCTAACCTCTCCTCCAGTATCTCCAGTCCTAACCTCTCCTCCAGTCCTAACCACTCCTACAGTACTCCAGTCCTAACCTCTCCTCCAGTACCTCCAGTCCTAACCTCTCCTACAGTACCTCCAGTCCTAACCTCTCCTCCAGTACCTCCAGTCCTAACCTCTCCTCCAGTCCTAACCTCTCCTCCAGTCCTAACCTCTCCTCCAGTACCTCCAGTCCTAACCTCTCCTCCAGTCCTAACCTCTCCTCCAGTCCTAACCTCTCCTCCAGTCCTAACCTCTCCTCCAGTACCTCCAGTCCTAACCTCTCCTCCAGTCCTAACCTCTCCTCCAGTCCAGTCCTAACCTCTCCTCCAGTCCTAACCTCAGTCCTAACCTCTCCTCCAGTACCTCCAGTCCTAACCTCTCCTCCAGTCCTAACCTCTCCTCCAGTCCTAACCTCTCCTCCAGTCCTAACCTCTCCTCCAGTACCTCCAGTCCTAACCTCTCCTCCAGTCCTAACCTCTCCTCCAGTCCTAACCTCTCCTCCAGTCCTAACCTCCCTCCAGTCCTAACCTCTCCTCCAGTCCAGTCCTAACCTCTCCTCCAGTACCTCCAGTCCTAACCTCTCCTCCAGTCCAGTCCTAACCTCTCCTCCAGTCCTAACCTCTCCTCCAGTACCTCCAGTCCTAACCTCTCCTCCAGTACCTCCAGTCCTAACCTCTCCTCCAGTACCTCCAGTCCTTACCTCTCCTCCAGTCCTAACCTCTCCTCCAGTCCTAACCTCTCCTCCAGAACCTCCAGTCAGTCCTAACCTCTCCTCCAGTACCTCCAGTCTTTACCTCTCCTCCAGTACCTCCAGTCTTTACCTCTCCTCCAGTACCTCTAGTCCTAACCTCTCCTCCAGTCCTAACCTCTCCTCCAGTACCTCCAGTCCTAACCTCTCCTCCAGTCCTAACCTCTCCTCCAGTCCTAACCTCTCCTCCAGTACCTCCAGTCCTAACCTCTCCTCCAGTATCTCCAGTCCTAACCTCTCCTCCAGTCCTAACCTCTCCTCCAGTCCTAACCTCTCCTCCAGTACCTCCAGTCCTAACCTCTCCTCCAGTACCTCCAGTCCTAACCTCTCCTCCAGTCCTAACCTCTCCCTCCAGTCCTAGTACCTCCAACCTCTCCTCCAGTACCTCCAGTCCTATCCTCTCCTCCAGTCCTAACCTCTCCTCCAGTACCTCCAGTCCTAACCTCTCCTCCAGTCCTAACCTCTCCTCCAGTACCTCCAGTCCTATCCTCTCCTCCAGTCCTAACCTCTCCTCCAGTCCTAACCTCTCCTCCAGTACCTCCAGTCCTAACCTCTCCTCCAGTCCTAACCTCTCCTCCAGTACCTCCAGTCCTAACCTCTCCTCCAGTACCTCCAGTCCTAACCTCTCCCCCAGTACCTCCAGTCCTAACCTCTCCTCCAGTCCTAACCTCTCCTCCAGTACCTCCAGTCCTAACCTCTCCTCCAGTCCTAACCTCTCCCAGTCCAGTCCTAACCTCTCCTCCAGTACCTCCAGTCCTAACCTCTCCTCCAGTACCTCCAGTCCTTACCTCTCCTCCAGTCCTAACCTCTCCTCCAGTCCTAACCTCTCCTCCAGTCCTAACCTCTCCTCAGATCCTAACCTCTCCTCCAGTATCTCCAGTCCTAACCTCTCCTCCAGAACCTCCAGTCAGTCCTAACCTCTCCTCCAGTACCTCCAGTCTTTACCTCTCCTCCAGTACCTCCAGTCCTTACCTCTCCTCCAGTAACCTCTCCTAGTCCTAACCTCCTAACCTCTCCTCCTCCTCCAGTCCTAACCTCTCCTACAGTACCTCCAGTCCTAACCTCTCCTCCAGTACCTCCAGTCCTAACCTCTCCTCCAGTCCTAACCTCTCCTCCAGTACCTCCAGTCCTAACCTCTCCTCCAGTACCTCCAGTCCTAACCTCTCCTCCAGTACCTCCAGTCCTAACCTCTCCTCCAGTACCTCCAGTCCTAACCTCTCCTCCAGTCCTAACCTCTCCTCCAGTACCTCCAGTCCTAACCTCTCCTCCAGTATCTCCAGTCCTAACCTCTCCTAACCTCTCCTACAGTCCTAACCTCTCCTCCAGTACCTCTCAGTCCTAACCTCTCCTCCAGTACCTCCAGTCCTAACCTCTCCTCCAGTAACCTCCAGTCCTAACTCTCTCCAGTTCTAACCTCTCCTCCAGTCCTAACCTCTCCTCCAGTACCTCCAGTCCTAACCTCTCCTCCAGTACCTCCAGTCCTAACCTCTCCTCCAGTCCTAACCTCTCCTCCAGTCCTAACCTCTCCTCCAGTCCTAACCTCTCCTCCAGTCCTAACCTCTCCTCCAGTCCTAACCTCTCCTCCAGTCCTAACCTCTCCTCCAGTACCTCCAGTCCTAACCTCTCCTCCAGTCCTAACCTCTCCTCCAGTCCTAACCTCTCCTCCAGTCCTAACCTCTCCTCCAGTCCTAACCTCTCCTCCAGTCCTAACCTCTCCTCCAGTCCTAACCTCTCCTCCAGTCCTAACCTCTCCTCCAGTCCTAACCTCTCCTCCAGTCCTAACCTCTCCTCCAGTCCTAACCTCTCCTCTCCTCCAGTCCTAACCTCTCCTCCAGTCCTAATCTCTCCTCCAGTACCACCAGTCCTAACCTCTCCCCCAGTAACCTCTCCTCAGTCCTAACCTCTCCTCCAGTACCTCCAGTCCTAACCTCTCCTCCAGTACCTCCAGTCCTAACCTCTCCTCCAGTACCTCCAGTCCTAACCTCTCCTCCAGTATCTCCAGTCCTAACCTCTCCTCCAGTCCTAACCTCTCCTCCAGTACCTCCAGTCCTAACCTCTCCTCCAGTCCTAACCTCTCCTCCAGTCCTAACCTCTCCTCCAGTACCTCCAGTACTAACCTCCTCCTACCCAGTCCTAACCTCTCCTCCAGTCCTAACCTCTCCAGTCCTAACCTCTCCTCCAGTCCTAACCTCTCCCACCAGTACCTCCAGTCCTAACCTCTCCTCCAGTCCTAACCTCCTCTCCACCAGTCCTAACCTCTCCTCCAGTCCTAACCTCTCCTCCAGTACCTCCAGTCCTAACCTCTCCTCCAGTCCTAACCTCTCCTCCAGTAACCTCCAGTCCTAACCTCTCCTCCAGTCCTAACCTCTCCTCCAGTACCTCCAGTCCTAACCTCTCCTCCAGTACCTCCAGTCCTAACATCTCCTCCAGTCCTATCCACTCCTCCAGTCCTAACCTCTCCTCCAGTCCTAACCTCTCCTCCAGTACCTCCAGTCCTAACCTCTCCTCCAGTCCTAACCTCTCCTCCAGTACCTCCAGTCCTAACCTCTCCTCCAGTCCTAACCTCTCCTACAGTCCTAACCTCTCCTACAGTCCTAACCTCTCCTCCAGTCCTAACCTCTCCTCCAGTAGTCCTAATCTCTCCTCCAGTCCTAACCTCTCCTCCAGTCCTAACCTCTCCTCCAGTACAGTCCTAACCTCTCCTCCAGTCCTAACCTCTCCTCTCCTCTCCTCCAGTCCTAACCTCTCCTCCAGTACCTCCAGTCCTAACCTCTCCTCCAGTCCTAACCTCTCCAGTCCTAACCTCTCCTCCAGTACCTCCAGTCCTAACCTCTCCTCCAGTCCTAACCTCTCCTCCAGTATCTCCAGTCCTAACCTCTCCTCCAGTAGTCCTAACCTCTCCTCCAGTCCTCCAGTCTAACCTCTCCTCCAGTCCTAACCTCTCCTCCAGTAACCTCTCCTCCAGTCCCTCTCCTCCAGTACCTCCAGTCCTAACCTCTCCTCCAGTCCTAACCTCTCCTCCAGTCCTAACCTCTCAGTCCTAACCCACCAGTCTCCTCCAGTACCTCCAGTCCTAACCTCTCCTCCAGTCCTAACCTCTCCTACAGTACCTCCAGTCCTAACCTCTCCTCCAGTACCTCCAGTCCTAACCTCTCCTCCAGTCCTAACCTCTCCTACAGTACCTCCAGTCCTAACCTCTCCTCCAGTACCTCCAGTCCTAACCTCTCCTCCAGTCCTCCAGTCCTAACCTCTCCTCCAGTCCTAACCTCTCCTCCAGTACCTCCAGTCCTAACCTCTCCTCCAGTCCTAACCTCTCCTCCAGTCCTAACCTCTCCTCCAGTCCTAACCTCTCCTCCAGTATCTCCAGTCCTAACCTCTCCTCCAGTCCTAACCTCTCCTCCAGTATCTCCAGTCCTAACCTCTCCTCCAGTCCTAACCTCTCCTCCAGTCCTAACCTCTCCTCCAGTCCTAACCTCTCCTCCAGTCCTAACCTCTCCTCCAGTATCTCCTCCAGTCCTAACCTCTCCTCCAGTCCTAACCTCTCCTCCAGTCCTAACCTCTCCTCCAGTACCTCCAGTCCTAACCTCTCCTCCAGTCCTAACCTCTCCTCCAGTCCTAACCTCTCCTCCAGTATCTCCAGTCCTAACCTCTCCTCCAGTCCTAACCTCTCCTCCAGTATCTCCAGTCCTAACCTCTCCTCCAGTCCTAACCTCTCCTCCAGTACCTCCAGTCCTATCCTCTCCTCCAGTCCTAACCTCTCCTCCAGTACCTCCAGTCCTAACCTCTCCTCCAGTACCTCCAGTCCTAACCTCTCCTCCAGTACCTCCAGTCCTTACCTCTCCTCCAGTCCTAACCTCTCCTCCAGTCCTAACCTCTCCTCCAGAACCTCCAGTCAGTCCTAACCTCTCCTCCAGTCCTAACCTCTCCTCCAGTCCTAACCTCTCCTCCAGTCCTAACCTCTCCTCCAGTACCTCCAGTCCTCTCCTCCAGTCCTAACCTCTCCTCCAGTACCTCCAGTCCTAACCTCTCCTCCAGTATCTCCCAGTCCTAACCTCTCCTCCAGTCCTAACCTCTCCTCCTCCAGTCCTAACCTCTCCTCCAGTCCTAACCTCTCCTCCAGTCCTCCAGTCCTACCTCTCCTCCAGTACCTCCAGTCCTAACCTCTCCTCCAGTCCTAACCTCTCCTCCAGTACCTCCAGTCCTAACCTCTCCTCCAGTCCTCCTCTCCTCCAGTACCTCCAGTCCTACCTCTCCTCCAGTACCTCCAGTCCTAACCTCTCCTCCAGTCCTAACCTCTCCTCCAGTACCTCCAGTCCTAACCTCTCCTCCAGTCCAAACCTCTCCTCCAGTACCTCCAGTCTATCCTCTCCTCCAGTCCTAACCTCTCCTCCAGTATCTCCAGTCCTAACCTCTCCTCCAGTCCTAAAAACCCTCCAGTACCTCCAGTCCTAACCTCTCCTCCAGTCCTAACCTCTCCTCCAGTCCTAACCTCTCCTCCAGTACCTCCGGTCCTAACCTCTCCTCCAGTCCTAACCTCCTCCAGTACCTCCAGTCCTCCAGTCCTAACCTCTCCTCCAGTAACCTCTCCTCCAGTCCTAACCTCTCCTACAGTACCTCCAGTCCTAACCTCTCCTCCAGTACCTCCAGTCCTTACATCTCCTCCAGTCCTAACCTCTCCTCCAGTCCTAACCTCTCCTCCAGTCCTAACCTCTCCTCCAGTCCTAACCTCTCCTCCAGTATCTCCAGTCCTAACCTCTCCTCCAGTCCTAACCTCTCCTCCAGTACCTCCAGTCCTAACCTCTCCTCCAGTCCTAACCTCTCCTCCAGTACCTCCAGTCCTAACCTCTCCTCCAGTACCTCCAGTCCTAACCTCTCCTCCAGTACCTCCAGTCCTTACCTCTCCTCCAGTCCTAACCTCTCCTCCAGTCCTAACCTCTCCTCCAGTCCTAACCTCTCCTCCAGTCCTAACCTCTCCTCAGATCCTAACCTCTCCTCCAGAATCTCCAGTCCTAACCTCTCCTCCAGTCCTAACCTCTCCTCCAGTACCTCCAGTCCTAACCTCTCCTCCAGTATCTCCAGTCCTAACCTCTCCTCCAGTACCTCCAGTCCTAACCTCTCCTCCAGTACCTCCAGTCCTAACCTCTCCTCCAGTACCTCCAGTCCTTACCTCTCCTCCAGTCCTAACCTCTCCTCCAGTACCTCCAGTCCTAACCTCTCCTCCAGTATCTCCAGTCCTAACCTCTCCTCCAGTACCTCCAGTCCTAACTTCTCCTCCATTACCTCCAGTCCTAACTTCTCCTCCAACCTCTCCTCCAGTCCTACCTCCTCCAGTCCTAACCTCTCCTCCAGTACCTCCAGTCCTAACCTCTCCTCCAGTACCTCCAGTCCTAACCTCTCCTCCACCTCTCCTCCAGTCCTAACCTCTCCTCCAGTCCTAACCTCTCCTCCAGTACCTCCAGTCCTAATCCTCATCCAGTCCTAACCTCTCCTCCAGTCCTAACCTCTCCTCCACCTCTCCTCCAGTACCTCCAGTCCTAACCTCTCCTCCAGTCCTAACCTCTCCTCCAGTACCTCCAGTCCTAACCTCTCCTCCAGTACCTCCAGTCCTAACCTCTCCTCCAGTCCTAACCTCTCCTCCAGTCCTAACCTCTCCTCCAGTCCTAACCTCTCCTCCAGTACCTCCAGTCCTAACCTCTCCTCCAGTACCTCCAGTCCTAACCTCTCCTCCAGTCCTAACCTCTCCTCCAGTACCAGTCTCTCCTCCAGTCCACCTCCAGTCCTAACCTCTCCTACAGTCCTAACCTCTCCTCCTGTACCTCCAGTCCTAACCACTCCTCCAGTCCTAACCTCTCCTCCATTACCTCCAGTCCTATCCTCTCCTCCAGTCCTAACCACTCCTCCAGTACCTCCAGTCTTAACCTCTCCTCCATTACCTCCAGTCCTAACCTCTCCTCCAGTCCTAACCTCCAGTCCTCCTCTCCTACAGTACCTCCAGTCCTAACCTCTCCTCCAGTCCTAACCTCTCCTCCAGTACCTCCAGTCTTAACCTCTCCTCCATTACCTCCAGTCCTAACCTCTCCTCCAGTCCTAACCACTCCTCCAGTACCTCCAGTCTTAACCTCTCCTCCATTACCTCCAGTCCTAACCTCTCCTCCAGTCCTAACCTCTCCTCCAGTCTTAACCTCTCCTCCAGTCCTAACCTCTCCTCCAGTACCTCCAGTCCTAATCTCTCCTCCAGTCCTAACCTCTCCTCCAGTCCTAACCTCTCCTCCAGTACCTCCAGTCCTAATCTCTCATCCAGTCCTAACCTCTCCTCCAGTCCTAACCTCTCCTCCAGTACCTCCAGTCCTAATCTCTCCTCCAGTCCTAACCTCTCCTCCAGTACCTCCAGTCCTAACCTCTCCTCCAGTCCTAACCTCTCCTCCAGTACCTCCAGTCCTAACCTCTCCTCCAGTCCTAACCTCTCCTCCAGTCCTAACCTCTCCTCCAGTACCTCCAGTCCTAACCTCTCCTCCAGTCCTAACCTCTCCTCCAGTACCTCCAGTCCTAACCTCTCCTCCAGTCCTAACCTCTCCTCCAGTACCTCCAGTCCTAACCTCTCCTCCAGTCCTAACCTCTCCTCCAGTACCTCCAGTCCTAACCTCTCCTCCAGTCCTAACCTCTCCTCCAGTCCTAACCTCTCCTCCAGTACCTCCAGTCCTAACCTCTCCTCCAGTCCTAACCTCTCCTCCAGTCCTAACCTCTCCTCCAGTACCTCCAGTCCTAACCTCTCCTCCAGTCCTAACCTCTCCTCCAGTCCTAACCTCTCCTCCAGTACCTCCAGTCCTAACCTCTCCTCCAGTCCTAACCTCTCCTCAGTCCTAACCTCCCTCCAGTCCTAATCTCTCCTCCAGTCCTAACCTCTCCTCCAGTACCTCCAGTCCTAACCTCTCCTCCAGTCCTAACCTCTCCTCCAGTACCTCCCTCCAGTCCTAACCTCTCCTCCAGTCCTAACCTCTCCTCCAGTCCTCCAAACCTCCCTCCCTCCAGTACCTCCAGTCCTAACCTCTCCTCCACCTCTCCTCCAGTCCTAACCTCTCCTCCAGTACCTCCAGTCCTAACCTCTCCTCCAGTCCTAACCTCTCCTCCAGTACCTCCAGTCCTAACCTCTCCTCCAGTCCAGTCCTAACCTCTCCTCCAGTCCTAACCTCTCCTCCAGTACCTCCAGTCCTAACCTCTCCTCCAGTCCTAACCTCTCCTCCAGTCCTAACCTCTCCTCCAGTCCTAACCTCTCCTCCAGTACCTCCAGTCCTAACCTCTCCTCCAGTACCTCCAGTCCTAACCTCTCCTCCAGTACCTCCAGTCTTAACCTGTGTGTGGTTTCCTTCTGATGAGAACATGTGCAGGAAGCATGACAGAGAGCAGAGAGAGTGTGGATGTTCGTGTCTTCTCCAGCTGAGAGGCAGGATGCAGACAACCAGGAAGAGATAACCACGATGGAGGGAGGTGTGTGTTTGTAGTGTGTGTATGGTGTGTGCTGTGTGTGTGTTTTTGGTGTTCAGTGTGTGTGGTGTGTGTGTGTGGTGTGTGTGTGTGTGGTGTGTAGCGTGTGGTTTGTAGCGTGTGTGTGTGGTGTGTTGTGTAGTGTGTGTGTGGAATACCAACCAATAAACAACTAGAACGGGGTCAAGGTAGGAATACCAGCCAATCAACAACTAGAACAGGGCCAGGGTAGGACTACCAGCCAATCAACAACTAAAACAGGGTCAGGGTAGACCTACCAACAAAAAAACTGCTAGAACAGGGTCAGGGTAGGACTACCAACCAATCAACAGCTAGAACAGGGTCAGGGTGGGAATACCCATGCTAGGTAAGGCTCCGCCTTCTCTCAGTTCATTGGTCACGATGGCAACACCCACCCGTAGCACGCGCTCCAGCAGGTGTATCTCACTGATCATCCCTAAAGCCAACACCTCATTTGGCCGCCTTTCTCCAGTTTTCTGCTGCCTGTGACTGGAACGAATTGCAAAAATCGCTGAAGTTGAGACTTTTATCTCCCTCACCAACTTCAAACATGTGCTATCTGAGCAGCTAACCGATCGCTGCAGCTGTACATAGTCTATTGGTAAATAGCCCACCCAATTTTACCTACCTCATCCCCATACTGTTTTTATTCATTTACTGTTCTGCTCTTTTGCACACCAGTATCTCTACCTGTACATGACCATCTGATCATTTATCACTCCAGTGTTAATCTGCAAAATTGTAATTATTCGCCTACCTCCTCATGCCTTTTGCACACAATGTATATAGACTCCCTTTTTTTATTATTGACTTGTTAATTGTTTACTCAATGTGTAACTCTGTGTTGTCTGTTTACACTGCTATGCTTTATCTTGGCCAGGTCGCAGTTGTAAATGAGAACTAGTTCTCAACTAGCCTCCCTGTTTAAATAAAGGTGAAATAGAAATTAAAAATTAAAATAAACTCGCCAATCAACAACTAGAATAGGGTCAAGTTGGGAAAACCAGCCAATCAACAACTAGAATAGGGTCAAGTTGGGAAAACCAGCCAATCAACAACTAGAATAGGGTCAAGTTGGGAAAACCAGCCAATCAACAACTCGAACAGGGTCAAGTTGGGAAAACCAGCCAATCAACAACTCGAACAGGGTCAAAGTAGGAATACCAGCCAATCAACAACTAGAACAGGGTCAGGGTGGGACTACCAGCCAATCAACAACAAGAACAGGGTCAGGGTGGGACTACCGGCCAATCAACAACTAGAACAGGGTCAGGGTGGGACTACCAGCCAATCAACAACAAGAACAGGGTCAGGGTGGGACTACCGGCCAATCAACAACTAGAACAGGGTCAGGGTGGGACTACCAGCCAATCAACAGCTACAGCATGGAAGCTTCCCATAAGTACAGATGTAGGATCAGCTTCCCTCCCCTGACTCTAAACACTACAACTAGCCTGGGAAAAAAAACTGACTCCAGGTCAGGATCTAAGGGCATCATCACATGTTCTCTGATTGGAGGTGTGTTTACCTGCAACTCAATGCAACCTCTATTACTAGCCTGTTCAACCTCTATTACTAGCCTGTTCAACCTCTAATACTAGCCTGTTCAACCTCTATTACTAGCCTGTTCAACCCCTATTACTAGGCTGTTCAACTCGAATTACTAATGTGTTCACCCTCTATTACTAGCCTGTTCAACCTCTATTACTAGCCTGTTCAACCTCTATTACTAGCCTGTTCAACCTCTATTACTAGCCTGTTCAACCCCTATTACTAGGCTGTTCAACTCGAATTACTAATGTGTTCACCCTCTATTACTAGCCTGTTCAACCTCTATTACTAGCCTGTTCAACCCTATTACTAGGCTGTTCAACTCCGAATTACTAATGTGTTCACCCTCTATTACTAGCCTGTTCAACCTCTATTACTAGCCTGTTCAACCCCTATTACTAGGCTGTTCAACTCTGTTACTAATGTGTTCAACCTCTATTACTAGCCTGTTCAACCTCTATTACTAGCCTGTTCAACCTCTATTACTAGCCTGTTCAACCTCTATTACTAGCCTGTTCAACCTCTATTACTAGCCTGTTCAACTAGAATTACTAGCCTGTTCAACTCTAATTACTAATGTGTTCAACCTCTATTACTAGCCTGTTCAACCTCTATTACTAGCCTGTTCAACCTCTATTACTAGCCAGTTCAACCTCTATTACTAGCCTGTTCAACTAGAATTACTAGCCTGTTCAACTCGAATTACTAATGTGTTCAACATCTATTACTAGCCTGTTCAAAAAAATTACTAGCCTGTTCAACCTCTATTACTAGCCTGTTCAACCTCTATTACTAGCCTGTTCAACCTCTATTACTAGCCTGTTCAACCTCTATTACTAGCCTGTTCAACCTCTATTACTAGCCTGTTCAACCTCTATTACTAGCCTGTTCAACCCCCCTATTACTAGCCTGTTCAACCTCTATTACTAGCCTGTTCAACCTCTATTACTAGCCTGTTCAACATCTATTACTAGCCTGTTCAACCTCTATTACTAGCCTGTTCAACCTCTATTACTAGCCTGTTCAACCCCTATTACTAGCCTGTTCAACCTCTATTACTAGCCTGTTCAACCTCTATTACTAGCCTGTTCAACCTCTATTACTATCCTGTTCAACCTCTATTACTAGCCTGTTCAACTCTATTACTAGCCTGTTCAACCTGTATTACTAGCCCTGTTCAACCTCTATTACCTAGCCTGTTCAACCTCTATTACTAGCCTGTTCAACCTCTATTACTAGCCCTGTTCAACCTCTATTACTAGCCTGTTCAACCTCTATTACTAGCCTGTTCAACCTCTATTACCAGCCTGTTCAACCCCCTATTACTAGCCTGTTCAACCTCTATTACTAGCCTGTTCAACCTCTATTACTAGCCTGTTCAACCTCTATTACTAGCCTGTTCAACCTCTATTACTAGCCTGTTCAACCTCTATTACTAGCCTGTTCAACCTCTATTACTAGCCTGTTCAACTCCTATTACTAGCCTGTTCAACCTCTATTACTAGCCTGTTCAACCTCTATTACTAGCCTGTTCAACCTCTATTACTAGCCTGTTCAACCTCTATTACTAGCTGTTCAACCCTATTACTAGCCTGTTCAACCTCTGTACTAGCCTGTTCAACCTCTATTACCTAGCCTGTTCAACCTGTATTACTAGCCTGTTCAACCTCTATTACTAGCCTGTTCAACCTCTATTACTAGCCTGTTCAACCCCTATTACTAGCCTGTTCAACCTCTATTACTAGCCTGTTCAACCTCTATTACTAGCCTGTTCAACCTCTATTACCAGCCTGTTCAACCTCTATTACTAGCCTGTTCAACCTCTATTACTAGCCTGTTCAACTCTATTACTAGCCTGTTCAACCCCTATTACTAGCCTGTTCAACCTCTATTACTAGCCTGTTCAACCTCTATTACTAGCCTGTTCAACCTCTATTACCAGCCTGTTCAACCTCTATTACCAGCCTGTTCAACCTCTATTACTAGCCTGTTCAACCCCTATTAGAGTTCAGTGTGTCTAATCGGAGGGCCTGTTGTCTGGACCTCTAACAGTCTCTGTGGGGCACCACAGTTTCAATTCTCGCCGACTCTCTTCTCTGTAAACATCAATGATGTCGCTCTTGCTGCTGGTGATTCTCTGATCCACCTCTCACATGACGATACCATTCTGTAAACTTCTGGCCCTCTTGGACACTGTGTTAACAACCACTCCAGGCAAGCTTCAATGCCATACAACTCTCCTTCCATGGCCTCCAACTGCTCTTAAATGCAAGTAAAACTAAATGCATTCTCTTCAACTGATCACTGCCCGCACCTGCCCGCCCATCCAGCATCACTACTCTGGACGGTTTGACTTAGAATAAGTGGACAACAACAAATACCTAGGTGTCTGGTTCGACTGTAAACTTCTCCTTCCAGACTCACATTAAGCATCTCCCAATCCCGCACCTGCCCGCATCCAGCATCACTACTCTGGACGGTTTGACTTAGAATATGTGGACAACTACAAATACCTAGGTGTCTGGTTCGACTGTAAACTCTCCTTCCAGACTCACATTAAGCATCTCGGTCTCCTTGTTCAGGTGTTCTACGGTCGACGTCACCAACCTTCTAGCCATCATTGATCCATTTAGTAATTTTCCATTGGTTTTGTCTTCCTAC